>NC_039358.1:12465975-12467853 GCF_003573695.1 Papaver somniferum
TGCAACAGTACCACCAGCTTCTCCCCAAATCACTCCACCATCTTCTCCCCAAATCACTCTACCACCACCACACCTAAACCCATCATTACCATCACGTCCTATCTCTTTATCAACCACTGATTTCTCCAATTTCTCATCTTTCTTCTCACTGAAACCCTAGGTGAGAAATTGGGGATATAAGTGATGTTAAAGCAACAATTGGAGCATGAGATGAACGAGAAGAAGTAATTGGAGAGTGGGTCGACGAGATAGAGTGAGTATCTCAACACATTAGGTAAATCAATTTTACCTAATTTTCTGTTTTTGGGGAAAAGGGGTTGGAACCCTAATTCTGATAGGGGGAGTATATATTTGTAATGTTTTGTGTGAGAGAAAGAGGGGGGATGCTCTCTGGACTAGCCAGTAGAAACTTGAAACAAAATTTATGCAATTCAAAATTTCAGTCTTCTTATGCAGTTACAGTTGATTGTTGTGTGTATGTTATGTTTGAATTATTTTGCATGATGAATGCTTGTGTTTGTAACATGTTGAGCATGAGCTAAGTAGCAACAAGCTAAGGCTGTGATGAAGCCTTGGTGCACTGTCAAGTGGTAAATTGCTAGGATAGGATGCCATATGCTTGTTTATCTTGTGCATTGGGAAGAAAGCAGTGCTATGATTGCTTGTGATTGATTGTGCTGTCAAAAGACAGTCAATACTAGGAGTATTTCTGTTAGCAAGCTGTTTTTTTCTCTTTCCTTTCTATTGTATGCATAGGACTCAACTCAACCTAGGAATATGCTATTTGATTAGGACACCAGGTGGAATCCAAGCCTTAGCTTAGCTACAATTCCTTTTCTTTTTTCAGTCACTCAAGTTCAGTTCTGTGTGCTTTCAGTTCAGTTTATTTTCTTGCCTTTTTTTCTTGCATTTTGAAGCCTTTTGTGCACTGAAGTCAGTGCACAAACTCACCTCTGCCCTTGGCTTCCAAGCCTTGGTTCTTGCCTGTTTTCCTTGCTGCTTTGGTTCTTCACTTCTGCCACTTTGTATGCCATATTGTTTTGCCTTGCATTGTCACCATTGTTAGCTTAGGTTTCTCTTATAGTGCTCCCACTCCCTGTGGACTTTCCCCTGCTTTCCTCTTATATTATAAACTTGGCCTTGTATACTTGCAAGTTTCTGTGTGTTTTCCATTGCCACACCAAGTTTTTGGTGCCGCTGCCGGGGAGTGGTGTTGCCACTGCTGAGTTCCATTAGCATCTCTGCCTTGCAATCATTGCAGGCCTGCTTCACTATCATTGCAACCCTCTGCTTGCAATCATTGCAGCAGATCATTGCACACTTGCCTGACTATCTTTGCAGGGTTGGCCTGACTATCTTTGCACTCTGTGATCATTGTAGGTACCACCTTGGTTGTGCTGCTGCTGCTGGTGCCTTCTCTGCCAAGCTGTGCTGTGCTGTTGCTGCTGCCAAGCCAAAGCCTGCTGCTGCCAACTGGGCTGCCAACTGAAGCTGTCAACTGGGCTCGCCTATTTCTTTGCTGCCGGGCTTGTGCAACCTTTGCTGCTGGGCTCTGTTCCAACCTTTGTTGCTGGGCTTGAACCAACTGAGCTGGGCTTCGCTGCAGACTCTGCTGGGCCTGTGTTGCTGAGTCACTTCAATTGCTGCTGGGCTTGAGCGTGAGCTGCTTAGGACGATCCTAAAGCCCAACTGGGATGTGCAACTAAAAGGGGACTAAAAGCCTATTTTTGGGCTTCCCTCCAAAAAACAAGTAAGCCTAACCCATGAGTTAACCCACTTGGGCCTCATTTAAATTCAAATTCGGGCTTGTAATAATTAATTTAATTATTTATTTGGGTTTGTAATAATTTTTATTTATTTATTTTTTTTTTTTTTTAT
>NC_039358.1:12467863-12478304 GCF_003573695.1 Papaver somniferum
GCAAAGGCCTGGCTTTATGCTTTACAGCCTCAATCCATCATGACATGGGATGACCTCATAAAGGAGTTTTTCAAAAAGTTTTTCCCGAACCACAAGACTGCGACAATTCGTCAAAGTCTGAATAGCTTTGTGCAATTAGAGGGTGAGACCTTAGCTAGATACCTGGAGAGATTCAATGAATTATTGCTCCAATGTCCCCATCATGGTTTTGAAAAATGGAGACTTGTGCAAATTTTGTATGAAGGTCTAGATGTGTCCACCCGAACAACGGTTGAGTCGATGTGTAATGGTCTATTCGTAGACAAAACTGCTGATGCTTCTTGGGACTTCTTGATTGAAGTAGCTGAAAAGACGCAACAGTGGGAATCCATCCGTGAACCCAGAAAGACTACATCCGAAGCAAAGGCTTTTAGGATTGAAGCGGATTTCGAGGGAAGAGCAAACATGGAATCAATAGTTAGGAGATTAGAAGAGTTAGAACTACATAAAAATTCAAAACCTTCCACCACTACTCTCCGAGAACATGTCGCTTCGTATGTTTGTGCTGCTTGTAACGACCCCAACCATCAATTCCAAAATTGTCCCGATTTGCTTGCAGTCCAGGAATCTAGGCTTGAACAAGCACATGCCATGTTTCAAAAACCAGAGCATAACCCTTATTCACAGACCTACAATCCAGGATGGAGAAACCACCCTAACTTTTCATGGTCCAAAGGACCCACTCAGGGAGGACCATCTCAACCCAATCAGAGCTATCAAAACAATCAGGGATATCAGAACAATCAAGGTTATCAACACCCGAGAAACCCTCAACAACAATCAAACTCTCAACAACAATCATATCCTCAACACAATACAGACAAGAGATTATCCACCCTAGAGGAAATGTTCCAGAGTTTGATGCAAAGTCAGAAAAATCTTGATCAAAAGATGGATCAAATGTGTGAGAGAGAAAAGGGTAAACTTCCGAGCCAACCCCAACAAAATCCAAAGAGGATATTTCAAACAGGCACAACATCCTGCACTGAAACCTCACCCGATCAAATCCATGCCATTACCACCCTCCGAAGTGGTAAAGTCATCGAGAACAACGTGGGCGAACCTAATGAATCTGATACAAATTCCACGCTGTCTCCACAACCCCAGAAAACCAAAGAACCTGAGCAAGTTGGAAAATCTGACAATTCTACTGCTGTGAATGTCCCTTTGCCAACTCATTCTCCTGTTGCCCCATTTCCTCAAAGATTGATCTATCAACAGAAAAGTACCCATTACAATGAGATGTTAGATCTGTTCAAGAGAGTCAACATCAACATTCCTTTTCTTGAAGCAATCAAGCAAATCCCTGCTTATGCCAAATTGCTCAAAGACTTGTGTACTCAAAAGCGCAAGCTCAATGTGCAAAAACGTGCTTTCTTAGTTGAGCAGGTGAGTTCCATCATTCTGAACAAAACTCCACCCAAGTTTAGGGATCCAGGATGTCCAACAATTTCTTGCACTATAGGAGAACACACGGTCAATAAAGCGTTATTAGACCTAGGTGCAAGTGTTAACCTACTGCCATATTCTGTTTATGAGCAGTTAGGTCTTGGGGAGTTGAAACCAACATCTATCACTCTACAACTGGCAGACCGATCTGTCAAGATTCCTCGTGGAGTGGTCGAAGACATTTTGATCAAGGTTGACAAATTCTATTTTCCCGTAGACTTCATTGTCTTAGACACTCAACCTGTACAAAACCCAGACTGTCACATTCCTGTCATCTTAGGACGTCCTTTCTTGGCGACGTCCAATGCAATCATCAATTGTCGTAATGGAGTGTTGAAACTGTCTTTTGGCAACATGACGGTAGAATTGAATGTGTTCGATATTAGTCAACAACCTGTGAATTTTGATGATGATGATGTGCATGAAGTTAATATGATTGAAGGATTAATGCAAGATTCATTGACTAACATTCTATCCGTCGACCCCTTTCAAGCATGTATGGAGAACTTTAACCCAGATTCCTATGATGATGCATACTGTAGTGACGTCCTATCTCTGCTCGAATCTGTACCTCAAATGGACATCACTGAAAGGAAATATGAAGTGGAACCACCCTTACTCTCTGATTCCAAGCTTATTCCATCCATTGTTGAGCCACTCAAGCTTGAATTGAAAACATTGCCTAGTACGTTGAAGTACGCATTCCTAGGTTCTTCTGATACTTTACCTGTCATTATTTCATCATGTTTAGACACGGAACAGGAAAGTAAGCTTTTAGAAGTACTTAAGGAACACAAAGAGGCCTTAGGATGAACCATCTCAGATCTCAAAGGAATTAGTCCCACCATTTGCATGCACCACATTAACCTTGAAGAGAATGCCAAACCATCTAGGGAAATGCAAAGGAGACTTAATCCTAACATGAGAGATGTAGTCAAAGGAGAGATCCTGAAACTACTTGATGCGGGTATCATATACCCAATTCCCGATAGCAAATGGGTTAGTCCCATTCAAGTTGTGCCTAAGAAGTCAGGCATTACTGTAGTTCAGAACGACAAGAATGAATTAGTCCCTACTCGTACAACCACAGGATGGCGAGTATGCATCGACTACAGGAAGTTGAACACAGTAACAAGGAAAGATCACTTCCCGCTCCCTTTCATTGACCAAATGCTAGAACGTGTGTCTGGACACAGTCACTACTGTTTTCTAGATGGCTTTTCCGGTTATAACCAAATTCACATTGCTCCGGAAGATCAGGAAAAAACTACATTCACGTGTCCATTTGGGACGTTTGCTTATAGACGTATGCCCTTCGGGTTGTGTAATGCACCTGCTACTTTTCAGCGTTGCATGATGAGCATTTTTTCTGACATGATAGATAGTTTTCTCGAGATCTTTATGGATGATTTCTCTGTTTTTGGTTCCTCGTTTGAAGAATGTTTGAAGCATCTTTCCCTCGTGATATCCAGATGTAAAGAAAAGAACCTTGTTCTAAATTGGGAAAAATGCCATTTTATGGTGAATTCAGGAATAGTTCTAGGACACATCATCTCAGAAAAAGGAATTGAAGTGGATAAAGCTAAAGTTGACCTCATTCAACATCTACCACAACCTCGCTCTGTGAAGGAGATCAGATCATTTCTAGGTCATGCTGGTTTTTACCGGCGATTCATCAAAGATTTCAGCAAAATCTCCAGACCTCTGTGCAGTCTTCTCTCCAAAGATGTTGCCTTCAATTTCGATGCTGCTTGTGTGAAGGCATGGGAGGAATTAAAAACCCTTCTCACCACCGCTCCTATAGTCCGACCACCCGATTGGAAGCTTCCGTTCGAACTTATGTGTGATGCCTCTGATTATGCTGTTGGTGCTGTTTTAGGACAACGAGTTGATAGACTACCATATGTGATATACTATGCTAGCAAAACCCTTAATGATGCCCAACTCAATTATTCAACTACCGAGAAGGAATTGATTGCCGTCGTTTTCGCATTAGACAAGTTTAGATCTTATCTGATAGGGTCTAAGATCATCATATACACAGACCATGCGGCTTTGAAGTATCTTCTTTCCAAGAAGGATGCTAAAGCTCGCCTTATTCGATGGATACTCTTATTACAGGAATTCGATCTCGAAATCCGTGATAAGAAAGGTTGTGAGAATGTGGTTGCTGATCATTTGTCTAGATTAACTTTAGAGTCTATTGATGAATCTGAGCTGATTAGAGAATCATTCCCAGATGAACAGCTGATGTCTATCTCAGACCTTCCTTGGTTTGCTGATATTGTTAACTACCTCGCTACAGGTAGGATGCCCTCACGTTGGTCGAGACAACCAACCTGGAGGACCCAGTCTATGTGGACTAAACTGGTCCACTCTTTCCCTAAATAACCAAAAAAACAGTTTTCCAAATGTTTCCCTAAAAACCAAAATTTTTCGTTTTCCCATCAAAACCAAATGTATCCCAACAAAACCAAATTTTTTTCCAAAAAGTCCAATCCCATTAAAAACCAAAATTTTCTTGTAGATAATGTGTTAGTTAAATTTCCTTTTTTGTGTATATTTTGTGCTCATCCATTGTGACTGCTAATATGATGGATTTTTGCCGTGAATAACGGAGTTTTAATCGAGCTGTCGCCGTACAATCGGGTATTCTCTCTCCTTTTACTCTACTCAGCATGTTCCTCTTCATATATTGTTTTATAATTCTTTCCATATTTTGAAACATTGAGGACAATGTTTAGTTTAGGTTTGGGGGTATAGAGTAGATACCATGATAATATGCTATAATTGAAATCGAACTCCTTCTTCTTTTGAAAAAAATTGAAAAGTCAAAATTCAAAAAAATTAAAAAAATGAAAAAACATAAAAATGGAGCTCATTTACCTTGAAATGTTGACTCTTGTGCAAATATGTATTTTTATTAGGAGTCTTAGTCTAGATATTTAGGCACCCTGATTCTAGCACAATTCACATAGTGATAAGAAATTTGCACGCGCACGATCTACCAATACATGTATGGCCTCGATCTTCAAGGTGTTTGATAGGAAGTTACGATTGCCAATCACTTTAGAATACTGAACGAAACTTGACTAGCTTGTTCTTTGGTTGGTTGGGATAGAAGGTGGAGGTTACATTAAGAAAGACAACCATCGAATTTAACTGGGTGCATCAAAAAGGGCTACCTCTTGCAAAGTGTCATGTAATTTTTGTTTCCTTTTGTATATGTATCAAAAGTGTTTCCTTATTCAAAAAAAAAAAAAAAAAAAAAAAAAAAAAAAAAAAAAAAAAAAAAAAAAAAAAAAAAAAAAAAAAAAAAAAAAAAAAAAAAAAAAAAAAAAAAAAAAAAAAAAAAAAAAAAAAAAAAAAAAAAAAAAAGAAATTGAGACCAGACCATTTGACCAAAAGGAATAAATTCAATAAAGTCGACCACTGGTACCCTTGTATATGCCAGTTGTGTTGACCTAGAGTTAGGTTATCGACCACTGGTACCCTTGTATATGCCAATGTGTTGATATTAGTCAGACTAGTATCTCAATCCATTAGGATAGGTTCATTTTGGCGGAGGCCTTCAGACAGATATGGGAAACGTCGTTCACTTAGTAAACATCAAAACCATCTATGTTTTTCTATATCCATCTTCTTGATCTAACCATGTGATTAGTTTTGACTCCGAATATGATGTCCATAGTGCAACTATCTGAGTAGAGCTCTGTCACTTTATATGAATTTTAGTATGCTTGAATGCAAACTCGTGTACATCAATTGGAATTTCGCATCAGGGTACTTCTTCCTGTAGTCAATAAGTATGCCAACCAAGGAGATTCTTTAGTGCCTTCCAAGGTTCTGCGTAGATAGCTAAGGTCTGGAGTACAGGTTTTGTGGGTATATCTCTGGTAAGCCCTCCCGAGACTTTAACTCGGCCACTAGGGCCACCTAGGGGTTTAAAGGCTTATTGCATACGCTAAATGCAATCGACGATGCCTGCGACAGTGAGTTAGGATTTTATTTTGTAGTTTTGATTTGCTCGGGACTAGCAAATAATAAGTTTGGGGGTATTTGATAGACGCATTTATGTGTCTAATATATCTCAATTGTATATAGTGTTAGCACCCATTTTTGTACTTATTTGGTTATTTTATATATTTGTAGGTGTTTTCAGAAGAATAAGGATTTGCGGCGAAATTGGCTGAAAATGCGGCGTTTGAACCTCCATTGATAGAGTGCCGGAAGCGCCCCAGAAGTGTGCCGGAAGTACCCCAGAAATACCCCGGAGGAACCCCGAAAAAAGTGCGGAAAATGCCCCAGAGGAAACTTGCTATATGGACCCTTGATTTTGGATAAGGGGTAACCTAATTACTAAGGGGTGACCCATTTCCAAGCAGCTGCTAAAGGGACACCAGGTCTGGTTAAGGGGACACCACATTCAAAGTTCAAATAATGGAATTTGGCGGGAAAACTAAGTTCACGTCTGATAATTCTCTGTTGGATTTCTGGGCAGTTTTGAGGGAGATTAAATCCCTGAAATCAATTGGGCTAGGCCTGTTAAGAATAAACAGATCGTATGCAAGTGATTTTATCGATCAACTTGGGCTGGAATGGCTGGGAGAAGCGATCAAAGTCCAAACAGAATACGTGTTCTCTGTGAAGTTTTCAAATATATTTTTAGAGATTCTGGGAGAGTTTTACGTTGAAGTAAAGTGTATCTAGACTTGTTTAAGGATTAGGAGAAGTTTGGAGCGTAAGAAATTGCCAGAAGACGCGTACAAAGCAACAGAAAAGAGATTTCTCTCTCAACTGCACGTGAAGAAAAAAGGGAGATAAACTCGGATTTAATCGAGTTATTTGGACCCTATTGGTATATAAAGGCTGGTGGGAAGTGAGAGAAAGTTTTATGAGGAGTTTTGGGGAGTTTTTGAGGCGAGCAGAGAGGCGCAGGAGGAATTGCAGAGAAGTTACCTGCTGCTGCTGCTGCCATTAACGAAGCTCGAAGAACACGAAGAACAGACTCCAGAGGACAGTCGTTTATCAACAGTGACAACGACCAGCAGTTGGGGGTCTTAAAAATACAGCGTCAACAGCAGCAGTGGTTCTTTATCGTTCTTTTCTGGACGCTGAAAGAGGGTCGTAGTTTCACTGTATTATATTTTTCACTCTTTTAATCATATTTTGAGCATCAAATATTTATTTTTGGAACATGATTATTATGAGTAGCTAAACCCCATTAGCCAAGGCGACGGAGGAAGCCATTGTTCCACATTAATTGGTATAATTCTAATTTTACTATTTATTTGCAATATTATTATTATTTGATTATTTGCATGGGATTGAATTGAAATATTAGTTCTTATTGAATAGTTGTGAATTAATTTGATGAAGCATGCTGGGTTTTAAATACTTTTGATGTTTTATACTCGTTGATTACAACTATTACTTCAAGAATATATTTGAGGCAAATATTAGAATTATTTTTAAAGATAGAATTGCATGATTTTTATTTAGAGTTTATCAATTAATGGATCAATGGTGGAATCCTAGTCTTGGTATTTTTCTCCAAAAGTTTGAACTATTTTTTATTTGCATGTTTAATTTAAATCTATAAAAATTGTTTTCTTCACAAGTCTGAAAAGACCCAGTTTTTACCACTACTACAATCACTATTTGAAAACCATCACCAAACCATCTAGGGAAATGCAAAGGAGACTTAATCCTAACATGAGAGATGTAGTCAAAGGAGAGATCCTGAAACTACTTGATGCGGGTATCATATACCCAATTCCCGATAGCAAATGGGTTAGTCCCATTCAAGTTGTGCCTAAGAAGTCAGGCATTACTGTTGTTCAGAACGACAAGAATGAATTAGTCCCTACTCGTACAACCACAGGATGGCGAGTATGCATCGACTACAGGAAGTTGAACACAATAACAAGGAAGGATCACTTCCCGCTCCCTTTCATTGACCAAATGCTAGAACGTGTGTCTGGACACAGTCACTACTGTTTTCTAGATGGCTTTTCCGGTTATAACCAAATTCACATTGCTCCGGAAGATCAGGAAAAAACTACATTCACATGTCCATTTGGGACGTTTGCTTATAGACGTATGCCCTTCGGGTTGTGTAATGCACCTGCTACTTTTCAGCGTTGCATGATGAGCATTTTTTCTGACATGATAGATAGTTTTCTCGAGATCTTTATGGATGATTTCTCTGTTTTTGGTTCCTCGTTTGACGAATGTTTGAAGCATCTTGCCTTCGTGATATCCAGATGTAAAGAAAAGAACCTTGTTCTAAATTGGGAAAAATGCCATTTTATGGTGAATTCAGGAATAGTTCTAGGACACATCATCTCAGAAAAAGGAATTGAAGTGGATAAAGCTAAAGTTGACCTCATTCAACATCTACCACAACCTTGCTCTGTGAAGGAGATCAGATCATTTCTAGGTCATGCTGGTTTTTACCGGCGATTCATCAAAGATTTCAGCAAAATCTCCAGACCTCTGTGCAGTCTTCTCTCCAAAGATGTTGCCTTCAATTTCGATGCTGCTTGTGTGAAGGCATGGGAGGAATTAAAAACCCTTCTCACCACCGCTCCTATAGTCCGACCACCCGATTGGGAACTACCGTTCGAACTCATGTGTGATGCCTCTGATTATGCTGTTGGTGTTGTTTTAGGACAGCGAGTTGATAGACTACCATATGTGATATACTATGCTAGCAAAACCCTTAATGATGCCCAACTCAATTATTCAACTACCGAGAAGGAATTTCTTGCCGTCGTTTTCGCATTAGACAAGTTTAGATCTTATCTGATAGGGTATAAGATCATCATATACACAGACCATGCGGCTTTGAAGTATCTTCTTTCCAAGAAGGATGCTAAAGCTCGCCTTATTCGATGGATACTCTTATTACAGGAATTCGATCTCGAAATCCGTGATAAGAAAGGTTGTGAGAATGTGGTTGCTGATCATTTGTCTAGATTAACTTTAGAGTCTATTGATGAATTTGAGCTGATTAGAGAATCATTCCCAGATGAACAGCTGATGTCTATCTCAGACCTTCCTTGGTTTGATGATATTGTTAACTACCTCGCTACAGGTAGAATGCCCTCACGTTGGTCGAGACAAGACCGCTCTAAATTCCTGGCTGAAGTCAAACATTTCATTTGGGATGACCCATATTTGTTTAAGTACTGCCCAGACCAAATCATTAGGAGATGTGTCCCCAACACTGAACAGAAAGATGTGATATCTTTCTGTCATGACCAAGCATGTGGAGGCCATTTCAGTGCCAAGAAAACCGCTGCAAAGATCTTGCAGTGTGGATTTTATTGGCCATCATTGTTCAAGGATTGCCATGATTATTGTGTTGCTTGTGAACGCTGTCAAAAGCTAGGAAGCATTTCGAGGAGAAACATGATGCCATTGAACCCCATTTTGATTGTGGAGATTTTTGATGTTTGGGGGATAGACTTCATGGGTCCATTTCCCATGTCTGACAGCAAGTTGTACATCTTAGTCGCCGTTGACTACGACCAGAACAAATGACCACAAGGTGGTACTTTCATTTCTAAAGGAGAACATATTTTCACGTTTTGGTACCCCTAGAGCTATCATCAGTGACGGTGGCTCACATTTCTGCAATAGGCACTTCGAGTCTTTAGTACGCAAGTATGGAATAACTCACAAGGTTGCTACTCCGTACCACCCTCAGACTAGTGGACAAGTGGAAGTGTCTAATAGGGAAATCAAGCACATTCTGGAGAAGACGGTCAACCCGTCTAGGAAAGATTGGTCAATAAGATTGAATGATGCTTTGTGGGCCTATAGAACAGCGTATAAGACACCAATTGGCATGTCCCCCTATCGTCTAGTGTATGGAAAGCCGTGCCATCTACCTGTGGAATTAGAACATCGTGCCTACTGGGCAATCAAAGAGCTGAACTTTTCTCTGGACGAAGCTGGAATTCAACGGAAACTTCAACTCAACGAGTTGGAAGAATTGAGAAATGAGGCTTATGATAGTGCCAAGTTATATAAGCAAAAGATGAAGATGTTTCATGACAAGCGTATTCTACGCAAATCCTTCACTCCTGGTCAGAAAGTCTTGCTGTATGACTCCCGATTACATCTTTTTCCAGGAAAACTGCGTTCCAGATGGAAGGGTCCGTACCTAGTACGCACAGTTTTTCCTCATGGAGCTGTAGAGCTGGAGGATGTCTCCAACAAGAACGTTTTCAAAGTCAACGGGCAGAGATTAAAGCCATTCCTTGAGCCATTTCCACCCGACATTGAAACAACCAACCTGGAGGACCCAGTCTATGTGGACTAAACTGGTCCACTCTTACCCTAAATAACCAAAAAGTTTTCCAAATCTTTCCCTAAAAACCAAAAATTTTCGTTTTCCCAACAAAACCAAATTTTTCCCAAAAAGTCCAATCCCATTAAAAAACCAAATTTTCTTGTAGATAATGTGTTAGTTAAATTTCCTTTTGTATATATTGTGCTCATCCATTGTGACTCCTAATATGATGGATTTTTGCCTTGAATAACGGAGTTTTAATCGAGCTTTCGCCGTACAATCGGGTATTCTCTCTCCTTTTACTCTACTCAGCATGTTCCTCTTCATATATTGTTTTATAATTCTTTCCATATTTTGAAACATTGAGGACAATGTTTAGTTTAGGTTTGGGGGTATAGAGTAGATACCATGATAATTTGCCATAATTGAAAACGAACTCCTTCTTCTTTTGAAAAAATCGAAAAAATTCAAAAAAATTAAAAAAATGAAAAATCATAAAAAATGGAGCTCATTTGCCTTGAAATGTTGACTCTTGTGCAAATATGTAATTATTAGGAGTCTTAGTCTAGATATTTAGGCACCCTGATTCTAGCACAATTCACATAGTGATAAGAAATTTGCACGCGCACGATCTACCAATACATGTATGGC
>NC_039358.1:13448764-13448991 GCF_003573695.1 Papaver somniferum
GTTGCATATTCACTGAATCATATCATCTCTTCAATAAAAACAACTTTTGAGCCATGATTTATTCTTTTGAGCCTGTTTTCGTGTGGTAATTCTAATAATTCTTTTATGACTATTTGCATTGATTTTTAATTGACTTATGATTTTTATTGAATGGGTGTGATTTCGTTTGATGGTGTATGCTTGGTCTATGTATTTTTGATAGATCATGCTTGTGATTTACAGTCATT
>NC_039358.1:13449001-13519206 GCF_003573695.1 Papaver somniferum
AAAGAAAGTGAACTCGTAGAGATGAGTGAGGATGAACCTGACTTAGAAGAATCAATTGACCATTTCCAGGAATCTGATGACCTAGAAATTAGGGAAGTTGTGACTAGTCTTTCTAGAGACACTGAAAACTCTAAGTTTGGGGGTGATTATCATTCTCCATGTGCTTTAACTCTTAGAAAGGTCCCTCATTTCAGACTTGACATATGTGCCTCAACTATTTAGCAAGATTATTTTCATACACGTTTTCCTGAACCTAGTGATGTCCATAAGGAAGCTCAGTTATTAGAAACCCATCCTCTGGTTGATGTGGTTAGACCAGGCTATGATACCATGATCGACTTTGTTTTCCCACCAAATATTTTTCAACCAATTGTGGGAACGTATAAATTTCAGATGTGTCAATTATTTAGTTCTGAGACTAAACCTAATTACTTTAGGAAAATAGAACTGACACATTAGCTTAAGATTGACCGCCAGTTTCATTGTAGTCGATTGTGTGAGTCAAATCTAATTGACTTAGAGGATCCTCAATTATTCAGGTTCTTATTATGTGCTTTTAAGTTTTTACTTGAGTTTTTCCAGACTCTAATACCTGAACCGGATCTTAGCTTTGAGGAATTCCAACCCATGAAAATATTTTATTTGGACCCAGTTATAGAACCTGAACCTGAACCACAGCTAGATGTAGTTGTCTTAAACAGGAAACTAGACAAGGGTGCGCTTTATTTGTTAATTTTCTTGGCAGGTTGCAGATTCCTTTTATTTGTGATAGCTCTATTTGGTTTTGATGACCCACAGAAATTTAGGCTATTACTTTATGATTCTATGAGGTGACTAATCCTTTCTTAGTCTGGCTGAAGACTTTAAACTTAGCACTTTTTGGGAGGTAGCCCAATCTCATGCAACATGGTAATATCTTTCCTTATGTCTTTTGCTTCAAATGGTAACAGTTTGTCCTTGTTCATGCTTTTAATTTCATCTTTAGAACATTGAGGACAATGTTAGATTTAAGTTTGGGGGTATGGGAGAAACTTTTTAGTTGCAGTATGAATAAATAAACTCCAGAGCTTAGAAATTTATTCCTATTTAGGATTGCACTAACCAACCTAAGTGGATGGAAGCATTTTGATTGTAGGAGTTGAGGAACCAATCTGATTAGATGGCAACATCTAGAAGAGTCTATTCATAAAAGCACAGAGCTCAGGTGTTAGAAATAACATGATAGTTTCACCATATCTCGTTGAGTCCTTTTCACTTCTATTTTTATTTTATTTTGTTTTTAAACTATGTTTCTCTAAGTGATAGGTGTGGCCCACGATTCAAGTTGTTACCAATGCTAGGGTGAATTAGAGTGATTGAGATACCATGAAAAAAAAAGTTGAAAAAGAAAAAGAAAAAAAAAAGAGATGAAAATAAATAAATTGGTAGTTACCAAAAAGAAAAAAAAAATTTAAGACCAGACCATTTGACCAAAAGGAACAAATTCAATAAAGTCGAACACTGGTACCCTTGTATATGCCAGTTGTGTTGACCTAGAGTTAGGTTATCGACCACTGGTTCCCTTGTATATGCCAGTGTGTTGATATTAGTCAGACTAATATCTCAATCCATTAGGATAGGTTCATTTGGCGGAGGCCTTCAGACAGATATGGGAAACGCCGTTCACTTAGTAAACATCAAAACCATCTATGTTTTTCTATATCCATCTTCTTGATCTATCCATATGATTAGTTTTGACTCCGGATATTGATGTCCATAGTGCAACTATTTGAGTAGAGCTCTGTCACTTTATATGAATTTTAGTATGCTTGAGTGCAAACTCGTGTACAACAATTGGAATTTCGCATCAGAGTACTTCTTCCTGTAGTCAATAAGTATGCCAACCAAGGAGATTCTTTAGTGCCTTCCAAGGTTCTGCGCAGATAGCTAAGGTCTGGAGTACAGGTTTTGTGGGTATATCTCTTGTAAGCCCTCCGGAGACAACACTCCACCACTAGGGACACCTAGGGGTTTAAAGGCTTATTGCATACGCTAAATGCAATCGACGATGCCTGCGACATTGAGTTAGGATTTTATATTCTAATTGATTTTCTCGAGGACTAGCAAATAATAAGTTTGGGGGTATTTGATAGACGCATTATGTGTCTAATATATCTCAATTATATATATTGTTGGTGCTCGATTTTGTATTTATTATGGCTTTTTGTGTCTTTGCAGGTGTTTTTGGAAAAACAAGCTTTCGCGGCGAAATTAGCTCAAAATGTGGCATTTGAACCTCCGTAGATAACGTACCAGAAGCATCCCAGAAGTATGCCAGAGACACCTCATAAATACCCCAGAGGAACCCCGAAGAAGTGTTGAAAACATCCCAAGAAAAATTACAAAAGGCACCCAAGGGATAAGTGTTATGCGGACCCCAGCAACCCGGATAAGGGGTAACCTTTCCCCTTGACATTCAAAATACTATTTTGGCGGGAAAACATGGCTTTCACGGGCAGATTTAGGGTTAGAGTTTTGATCGAGTTTTTTGGAGACTAAAGGGATGATATTGATTGGGTTTACTCCTTAGGCCTAAATAGGTCTGGTGAAGTCTTTGGATCGCACCCAAATTGGCTAGAATGGCCGAAAAAAAAGAAATAGAGGTGAATAAGGAAAACGGTCCCTGTGAGCTTGTTTTAGGAAATTCAGAGAGACTAAAGACCTAAAACTCTTTCCAAAGATACATATATATCTAAAGAAGAGTTTGAGATAAGTGGGAAATCTCAGAAACGCGTAAAACAATTTCTGGAAGGAATTATTGCCGTGACTGCCAAGGAAGGAAAGAAGAGATTTAGAAGCGATTTGGGAGATATTTAATCGCCCTGTGGTGTATAAATAGGTTTCCTAGGGTCCCAAGAAGGGGTTTCGAGAGTTTGGGGTCGATAGGAGAGCTCAGGAGGCGAGAATCAGAGATTACAGGAAGCCTGTCTCTACTGCTGCTGAAGAACAAGCGTTGCAACAAAGAATAGAGTCTCAAATTCGCAACAATGCTACAGTATTCTCTCTGTAACAGCTAAACAACCACATTTATCTTCAGTTAGCCACCCTTTCTGTAACAGTGAATTCTGTAACGCCGCTACATTGTTGCATATTCACTGAATCATATCATCTCTTCAATAAAAACAACTTTTGAGCCATGATTTATTCTTTTGAGCCTGTTTTCGTGTGGTAATTCTAATAATTCTTTTATGACTATTTGCATTGATTTTTAATTGACTTATGATTTTTATTGAATGGGTGTGATTTCGTTTGATGGTGTATGCTTGGTCTATGTATTTTTGATAGATCATGCTTGTGATTTACAGTCATTGCTTTTCAAAAATCTATTTTTGGCAAAGAACAAGAGTCCGTATTTTTATTATTTGAACTATAATTGATTGAAATTATTATTTGAGTCGCATGAATGGAATTTGGTGGAATCCTGAGTCTCAGTCGTTGTTTCCGTCAACAAATATTATTGATGATCTTCTTTAGATCAAAACACTCAACATTATCGATGTTTTCTAGAACACACTCGGAATAGGGTAGATTTAAAATTGTAAAGTGTTTTCATAAATATAATTGTCCATAATGATCGAATTGCTTCAAACATAGACTTATGAGGTCTTAGCGTGTTTGCCAGCTCTGATACCAATTGAAAACACGGGGGGTACAACAACCACACCCAAATTTTTCGTTCGGCAATTTGTATGGACTAAACTCTAATATAATTCTGAGAATAACAACTTAATGAAAGTAGTAGATCAGGGAAAGATCAATACTGCAGAATTTCTCAAAATTTTCATTCTCTCTTTCCATCATTATATGCATAAAGACATAATGGACTTAACTTTTGGGTACATATGAGATAATAACATAGTTCACGGACGTAAAGGCACATATATCTCATAAAAAATTGCAATATATAAAACCAATAAGATTCAATACTGCAAGTTCATCTTCCAAAAACTTAGAATTTAAATAAATAAATCTAAAAACATTGCAAGATGAAAATTGTTGGAAATAGATATGTGTAATCACAATATTTGCTATACCAAACCCTAGTTATCCTTCTTAAACATAAGAATAAATTCTCAAAAATAAGTTTCATAGACATTGTACAGCTTTCTCAAGGCATCTACAGAGAATTCCCTTTTATTATTGAAGAGTTCATTGATGATGATATCATTCAGTTCTTCTAAGTCTTAAGATATGTTAGTTAACTCACTAAGTTATATTCTAAGGTCACACAAGGTGTTCTTTGTCAGAGATAACATTTGTTCATAGTGATTTATCCTTTCCAGGGATAAAATAATTAGAGATTTTAAATCATTTCTTTGGATGATAGAATCCTTCACAGCAACCCTAAAGTCATTATGATGATAACAAACAGATAAAAAACAATTAGAGGAAGAACCTTTTTCATCATTTTAAGACTCCTCCTTTATCTTTCTTCAAGACTTGATTCCTTCACATAGATACACATTAACTACTTCTACTGCTTCCCTTTTTGTGGTACCTATGGTTACAAGAACCATGACTTTGTATATTTCAGAGGATAAAGAGTGAAAGACATTTTTCACACGAAGAAGGAATATAATGGAACGACAAAAACAGTAAAAACCCTAAGAAGGTTTTTCGTAAAGGAACCTTGAAAAAGTCTTCACGGTACATGATCCATTACTTTTTTTTGATAATATATTATTCATTATACAAAACTTAGCTTACATGTATTTTTGTAAATTTCTCATGAATGTAGTTTATAAATATCAACATAAGTAAGAACTTATTCTTATCTAAATAAACAGAGTCTAATGCACAAGATATGTTGACATACACATCAAGTCTTGCGGACTGGAACGATGTGCATTATAGTATAGTAAGAGTAATACACAAGTTTATGTATGATTTTTAATATTTGGAGTTCTCCAAACACATCTTACTGATTATCCATTCATGAGAACACTTAAAGGAATTTCAAGATATATCAAATAAATAAACAAGAAATAAACAAGAAATAAACAAAACTTGATCAACCTTGATGCAATCCTCATATTATCAAGTTAATAACGAGGATGCCAACGTCACTACAATTAGGTAGCAACGGAGTGAGCAGAATGCTCACCTTTTGTTTCATAAGGTGACGTAACAAGGTTTATTGTATAAATTGACCTCTTACAACGTATGGTTCTGATTCTTCGCGAATTCTTCTTGACCTCTATGATTCTATGTTGGTTGCTTAAAGCCAGATTCATCCTCTATATGCCATTCTGAAGCTTGGAAATTCTTTTGTTATTCTTCTTGAATTTCCTACACTTACTTTGAACATGATCAGTATTTGCACAAAACAAGCAATTCAGAGAGTAATTCTTGTTTTGGATATTGGCCTCCTGTTTATCACAGTATACTGCATCCACCTTTCTATAATCGGCTGGAACAAAGGAATTGTTTGTGACCACAGTCTTGTTTTTGAACCCAATACCATTTGTGTTTCCAAAAGATTTCTGACAAAATAACATTACGAAGATCTTGTTAGAGTATCACAGGTTGTGCATAAGTTCAATCACAGTTGTTAAGTCCGGCCTTGATTGTTGGATAATGACTTGATTGACACTAGGACATTGGTCTTTGGTACCATCCATGTTATTCTCAAAACAATCAGTTCATGTATTTCTATCTGTTTGATTCACTGATTGAATTTATAAAGAGATAAAGCTCTTTTATATAATTTCTGATTGAGCTCAGTAAATTGGTGCTCTCAATAATTGTATTAGAGTTTGATCTATACAGATTTCCAAATGAAATAGTTGGGTGTGGTTGTTGTACCTCCGAGTTTTTAATATCGCTGACAAACACGATAAGGCCTCATAAGTCTATGTTTATAGCAATCTGACTATATGGACATGCGTGTTATATCTGATAAAACGCATCACCAGGAAGAAAAGCGTTGTTTGTATAGAATCTACCAAAGAGAAATATTTTTCTGGCTCTCATATATATGAACATCATGTTCCCATGAAACAGACCAATATTGATAAGTGTTATCCTTTTTATCTTATCGATGAGTATGAACTGAAGTAGAAAAGGAAGCAACCAAAGAAAGTGCAGTAATTCTAAGACATGCTAGAATTCAGTGCACTGAAGTAAATCGGCTGAAACACAAAGTCATTATGCTTATTGGTACGGTTAATGATTTTAACTCTCAATTAAAGATTCTTCGTAAAGAAAAGGATGAATTAAGTTTATCAAGAACTTTGTTTGAGGCCAAACTTAAAGAGAATGACTTAGAAATCGAACGTCTTCTGATGAGTCCACCATACCAATTGCTTCAGACAAAACTAAGATGTTAGAAAATGTGACTACCAGTAATCATGTTTCTCTAATGAAATCGTTTTTAGAATCTAAACCGCAACCCTCCCTTAATGCTGAAGATGTGCTTATAACTTCCTCTGATCAAGGAGTTACTACATCTCACAGAAGGAAGAAAACTTCTAACGACCGTGTTGAACCTACTATCTCTAATCACTCTGGTGATCATAAAGTGTGTTTTTGATGTGAAACACAAGGTCATGTTCGACAGAATTGCAAATTAAGGTTAGACGATAATTATATCGGTCTTCTCCAACAAACCCTAGATTTAATACTCAAAGGTGTAACTGATATTTTTATGTCTAAACCAGTTGGTTTGTGTACTCATCCTGTGAAATCTTATGGGAAGATCAGTTCAATTTGCTCCTCAAATGTTCGAACTCGCAACAATAGCTTCAATACAAATCGATTGAGGAAGCCTCAAAAATTTCCTTCACGAACTAAAGTTCGACATATTTTTCAAGGTATAAAAAGATACCAGAAGAATCTAATCACCTTGGAGCGATGGAAGACAATCTAAATCTAATAATTGAAGGATATAAGGATCCCATTGACTGGCTATTAAAGTCCACCAGACGTGCTCCTCCAGGAAAGAGGTCTAACTCAATTTCAAATTTATATGATTGTTTTTCGCATCAAAAAGAGGATCCTCCAAGAATGGAAGGTAAAAAGGGGCTTAGTCGTAAGATTATCCATTTGGTGAGAATAATGCTCATTCCTGTGCTAATTAAAATCATGTTGATTAAGATATGTTAATAAACATGTATGCTTTTTATAGCATTTAGTATCTTTCTAGATGAGTTGTTCTTGTCTTTCTACAAGCTCTCATAGTTTAACTGTTGATACAGTCAATTTTGGGTTTTTATTGACAAGTAAAAATCTCTATTTGTTTAGACTGGCATAAGTATTTGTGAAGTACTCTTGTTCTCTTGGTTTTTCTCTGAAGAATTTAGATTTATTGAGCTAAGAGTTATTACGTTTGTTTCACAAATTATCTTGTGTTTCCTCCATGGTATCTAGTCATTAGAGTATTTATTTTGTCTATAACCTTTTAAAGTTTTCATGGGTTATGTTTGTGTTCTTACGGGTACCCATGTTGCATATCATGAACCAACTCTAAAACCCTAAAAATATATTCCCTATGAAACCGTTTATATACCTATTATATTGAGTTGATTTCTCTCACTCTAGGTTATTTTTTTTAATTATTTATCAAAAATGTCTTCTCCTTCTCGCACTTGCGATTTCATGAAAGGATTTCTTGATAAGGGCAAAGGTTTCAGAACCAAAGGGAAGAAGAAAAGCACACTAGTGGAAGATGATCTTGTCATATCTCAAAACTCTGAAGACTATCCTGATGTGTCCTGCTATTATGCATATACTCATCAAGATGTAGAGCATGATGAGATGGTTTCTGCTGAAGTTTTTCATGATTTTCTTAAATACTTTGAGGAAGCAAAAATGCAACTCGTTTATACTATGAAAGGTCTAGATGTGTTAAGAACTGAGTTGGAAAAGGTTACTTCTGACTTGTTCTCATGAAGACGCATGTTAAAGATCCAGTCAATGAGGATATCTTCTCCGAAGAAGCAGTAGATGTTGTCGATCACAAACTCAAAGGTATCAAAACCCATGAAGATTCCGAGAGTACTCTTTGAGTCTGTTAGTAGGTTTTGAAAAAAGTATACCTAGGAAACGTCTTTTTAAGAAGGATAACTAGGGTTTATTATAGCCAATATTGTGATCACACACAGATATTTCCAATGATTTTATTATCTTACGATGTTTTTATTTATTTAAATTCTAAGTTGTTTGAAATATGATTTTTGCAGTATTTAATCTTTTTGATTTTATATATTGCAATCGATTATGAGATATATGTGGTTTTACATTCGTGAACTCTGCTATTATCTCATATGCTCAAAAGTTAAATCTATTGTGTCTTTATACATATATTGATGGAAAATAAAATAAACTTTTTGAGATATTCAGCAGTATTGATCTTTCCCTGATCCACGTTATGTGAAAGTATTATATTTACTCTGTAAGTTAATTAAGGTTTAATTGATCTATGGGTTATTCTTGTGATTGATTCAATTGAGGTTTACTAGATACAAATCCATGATATTTGTTAATGTCCAATGGAATCCTTTTTCTCTCGTAAAAGTAAGGTTGCTCATGTTGTTCTCTTGGGAATGACATCTACCGGGGGAGACTTAAATGAACTTGTGCTTAATTTCCATATCTTTGTTGGGATTGCGACTGTGAAATATATATGAGTTAACTTGTGTCTTTATAAACTCCTTGGTAAAAGCACTAAGTTTCGACTATGTGATTGCATCTAAAGAAAGTTGATATGTTTCTTTTTAGTCATGAAGCATCTTCTGTGAATTCATTATGAACCGTAGTTTTCGTACTTTTTCCAATTTATATTGACAAAAAGGGGGAGAATTATTTAGTAGTTCACAATACATACATATGGTTTACGAATCATTATGTAAGGTGGAGTGGATTCCATTGTAAGATAAAAGTATTTACTAAGGGGGTGTGATACATATCACCGTAGTATTATTTCAAAGTTGTGATACAATTGAACTTTGAGTTAGAGAATAATATTGTGACACAATATAACAATGATTTCATATATTCTACAATATAAGTACAGTCAATTGAATTATGTTTTCATGACCTGCAAAACCATAACGTCCAAAGTGTCTTTAATGCTTCTGTAGAGTCATTAGCTCGTCTTCCTCGTCTTAAATTCGCTGCACATTATAATTCTCATGTTGCTTCCTCCTGATTTAACAACAGGTCGTAACTATTAAATTTTTAGCTTTTAACCAACTTACCTAATCCAGCAACAACCGTGTTTCAATTTGGTATTCCTATGAGGAATAACTTCTCCATTTTAGAATTGGAATCCGAGAGGAAGATTCACCTATAAATACACAACCACATCTTTACTATTTTCTTGTCTTTTCTTGTTTTTTATTTGTAGGGAGAACAAAAATATAGATGCCAGGAGGAGGAATCGAGACTGCCAATAAGAAATCAGAAAGGTGATATATATATGGAGTATGGCCAGCATCTTGTATAATTTGTAAAATGGTTTATGATGAGGGAGTTTAGGTTGGTGTGGGTTGTTAATAAGACGAGATAAAAGGTTGTTCCAGGTAGCCGCTGTTGTTGGGCAGTGAAGAAGCATGTACTCCGTTGTTTATGATTTTGCGTTGCATCGGGCACATTCGTTGGAATTGGTGAGGATGATACGGTGTAAAATAGAAAAGGTCGGGAGACATTCATTTATAGCTTTCCACAACAAAAGATGAATTTTTGGTGGATAAGATAATTTCCACAAGAATTTGGTGGGTGGGACGGGGTTTAGGTTGTAGTTGTTGTCTTGTTATATCAAAAAATTGTAGCCGTGGCAGTGGTGTATTGTTTGGACTTTGAATGTGGCCATAGGATTTTGTCCGGAGGCAATTTTTTGGGAAGGTGGATGTTTATGATATGTTGGACATCAGCAGGTGGTAGTTGATTCGCTTGTTCATGATTCCAAGTATGGGTGAAAGGTTCAATGAGTTCATCTACTGATTGGATTGGTAGCATTGTGTTGGGTCAAGGTTTTGGGAATGAAGTATCCAATTTTCCTGGATAAGAGTGTCTAAACCGTTTCCGATGTTATAGAAGATGAATTGTTTTAGGGTAGGTATTAGGAAGGCCATTTGTTTTCATTGTGGTATGGATGAGGAAGGAATGAGTGTGTTTTCCTAGAATATCGGTTTATTTTGAAGATATTTCTCATTATATGATTTGGTGCAAACGGAATTAGGTTGGTCGTGTATGTTCCAGATTCTTTTCACGAGCAAGGCTTTATTGTGATGGCTATTTTTTCTCATGCCGAGACCTCCTTTTGATATTGGTTTATTTAGTTTGGTCCATCATAATGGGTGGAGTTTTTAACTGATAAATCGTGGCACCGAAAAAATTCCTAGCGTTCATATCTACCTGTTTGTGTATATAGACGGGGAATAACTGTGTTTGCATGAGGGATTTGAGGTTGAAATTAAAGATGTTTTTATGAGTACTAACCTTCCTACTTGCTTAAGGTATTTGGTCATCCATCCTTGAGCCTTTCGCGCTAACCGTTGAAGAAATGATTCAATGGGTGTGATATCACTCTATTTGGGAATTCACAAAGTTTTCTTGGTTCTGTTCTTTATATATGTACGCCAAATCCATCATTAGTTTTCTCGACTTTTCTTCAATGAAGATATGTGTAACTCGGTTCATGTCTAAGGATTAATCAATTATCAAGTGTATAAAGACTAGAGCCTTATCAGCTGTAGTATGGCATTTATTTACAACTCTCACTAGCACTAGTTGTTATTTGTTATAGATGGTTTCGGTTATTTCCCTTCTGCATTTTATTTGTTTATGTTTGTATTGACACCAGTCAGTCATTAATTTTGGTACATGTTAGTACATGTTACTATTTTGTATTTCATATAAGTGTCTTGTCTTGTAACAACAACTGTATATTTTCTATTCTAAATATCAAAATTTTGTTAACACAAATTTTCTCATGGTATCAGTATATTTTTGATTCGCAAAATAATTTCCAGAATTGTTTTTCTATGCAACCTAATCTCATCTTTTAGAAATCACTATTTCTGTAATTTATATTTCCAGAAAGTTTCCTTTATTAAGATATCAAATACTTGGTTATTTGTCAGCTATGGTTCTCAAACATCTACAGAAGGAGGAGGTTATCAAGATATCTACTTCTGAAGACACTCCTTATTCCCTCCATGTCAATTAGGTAAGCATACTAAACTTCCTTTAGTGTGTCCACTATAATCACTTATAAACCTCTGGAAATTATACACTGTGATACTTGGGGTCTTTCACAAGTATTCTCATGTTCAGGATATACGTTTTAGCGGATATAATTGGATGTATCCTATAAAACTTAGGACAAAAAGTTTAGCTTACTTCATGTATTTTAAGTCGACTGCATAAAAATTATTGTCTACTACATTCAAGATCTTTCAAGCTGATGGTGATTTGGTACTTATCAAGGATTAGTCAGGTGCTTATTTAGATGAATGTGGGATTCTAGTTGCTTTTTCCTGTCCAAAAATACCCCAACAAAATGGTGTGGCTGAAAGGAAACATAGACATGAACATTATATCCACGGTTCGCAAAAGATTGCATTCTTTAATATATAAATGTATTAGTTCATGAACAAACCGATTTTAGAACATAACCTACTCAAGTATGCAAACGGGTACACATACCTAAGTGGCCACACTAACTTTGGGTTCTCCAGTATGCGAATGGGTACGCATACCTTCCAAACTCAGTTGAATCCCAGAACTTAAAAATCATGCTGGTACGCATGTCGATATGCATACAAAGTTCCCGGACTTTCATTAACCAACCAGTATGCATACGGGTATGCATACTATGTTTCCCGGACTTGTAATAACTTGCAACATTTAGCATACAAGTATGCATATTGTGATATATCCAATCATGGTTATTTGTTCTAAACACCCATTTTAATCATTGAAACATTCTTAGAAGACGGCAATAGCTGTCTGACATAAACTATTAGCTTCGAAGCAATTTTCAAGTGATCAAATGATCAATATGAAACATTCTGAGTCTACATCAAATGAATTTGTCACATAAATCATTAAGATGTTACTAGGCGATTTTCACATGATCATCTTTTGTCTTTCGTTAAGAATATAAGATGAACTTGGTTAAACGAAAGCTTACCAACACGTATTCGAGAAATATGTAAGCGAGTTAAACTCAGCTTCAAATATCAAATGTGCATAATCGAAGTCTATATAACTATACGACTTTTGTCTCAAATAGGAGATAGAGTAGATAGACTTTTGATGAAGTTCCACAAGCTCCCCTTAGTAGTTCTTCGTCTTAAATTGATGAAAGCCGTGGAGTCTGATGCTCAACTACACTTTATATCCTAATCCGAGACTTAGCTATAAGTAGATTATAAATCAAGACTTATAGTTTTGGCAACTAAACTTGACAACAAGCTTGAGATAGAAACGCTTGCGAGTTCGAACGACCAGTGCTCTAACAATACGCATACCTAAGTAGCAGACTTGGTCTGGGTTCGACAATATGCGAACAGGTGCACATACCTTCGTACACAACCAAACTCAGTTGAATTCCCATAGTAATATTAGCCGTCATATTGATAGTAAGGAAGCCAATTATTATGCAAAGTAGGCGCGCGCGGATGGGTGTCCGCCATTAGTTCTTCTCCCATGAAAACCTAGCTTTAGGGTTTCATTTTCCTTTTGTGGCCATGTGCACAATTTCCGTGGTGGACACACTCTCCCTTTGGTCGAGAGCATACTTCCTGCTGCGAGATACAGTTTTGGCTAGGGGAACGTTTCTCGCCTTAAAACATGGATTTTTAAAGCGAGTATCAGTCCCCACTCTTTTGGCTATGCGTGTTCATTTTGGCTACGTGTGCTATAACTTGCGACCAAAATAGATTCTCCGCCGGTGATAAAGTAGTCTTCATGCACCTCTTTTTTTTTCGGTAGTAACTTTTCTTCGTTTTGGTCCGTTGTAGTTACTTTGGAAGTAAAATAAGTATAAGAAAATTTTGGTAGGATGTCACCTGAGAATAATCCCGCCGCTATGTCGAAAAACATTAGCAACTCCAAGCCCAACACGGATGATGAATTCTTTACACAGTATGCCACATTTAAAAGCAACCATCCCAAATATGTGGCTATCCTTCGAGCGGTTTAGAAAATGAAGGGGACGCCCCATCATTTCGGCCAGGGCGTGTGATACGATTTTGTCTTCATAAAAATGGGTATCCTACTTTTTCTATTGACTTCAGGGCTTGTCAGAGTCCATTGAGTTCTTTTGATGAATGGATGCGGTTCATGATAAGTCAAGACTGTGTAAGAGACAGTCTGTCCAGAGCGTAAATCATCAATGCGGTCATGGCTTTTGCAAAACTTCAAATCAGGAAGGACATCATGGGCTTTGTCACTTTTATCTCCATATTGTGTCCGGATACTCATACGGCCATATGCAGGTGGGGTGAAATGAATATTTCTTTAGAGAGTGTAGTCGTCTTTACGAATCTTCCAATTACAGGGAACCTTGACATTAATTTGTCTGATGAGGAAGAGGAAATGCGTGCCACTCTCGTTGCCAAGTCGGCAGGGTTTGTTCGGAAAGATTTGGAAAACGAAGTACTTCTACAGCTGGTAGATGTCTGAGTGGTTCTCGAAAGACTCGGAGCCAGATCAGATGAACCGTACGCTCCATGTCGCTGCATTTTTGGCTATGTGGTTATCCAGAGATATTCTTGATAATGTCTCTGGCAAGAAGGAGATAAGATATGAGCTCATCAAACTGGCTATCAAATTGGCGAAAGGTGTTGTCCTCCCCGTCGGTGGCTTGTTTCTTGGATCTTTGTACACCCACCTGGATCACTTGACTACCAACATGTATGCTTCTAATGGTCATATGAAAGTAGACTCGTATGTCCACATTACTTTTCTTCAAACGTAGTTGTGGGAGCATTTCAAAAATTATGCTCCTAAGCCGATGGCTTCATTTCCTGATTCCTATGGCGGCTCCATGATACTCCGCTGGTTGAACAAGCGTCCAAAATCTAGATAGAAGCTTATCGACTTCCTCGACAATGCATATGCAGTTACTTTCGTCCTTGGGCCCCGGTCCATGCATCCGTAGTTCAGCCGAACACTTTTGATGATGCCCCAAATATGACTTTTCTTTCCGCTGGAGAGAATATGAGTGTTGGAGAAATCATATTCATGCGAAGCTGTACACCTGGACACGTGCCATATTTCTTCAATGGATCTTATGAGGCGGTTCCTTATAATATTGACAGGGCTGATCGGCATATGTATTTTGACCAAGGAGTCCCGTTTCTTCATCAGTCGGCGGCTCCGAAAGAATTGTTGTCGGCTGCTCTTGATGCCAGTGTTCTTGCGCCAGGTATAAGCTTTCCTTTCCTGCTCTCAGAACAAATCCCATTAATGACCTCCAAATACAATATGTTCTGGCAGGATGAGTCTCTCGTCATCCATGGATTTCTGAATGACGTGGTGAAAGATCCCCGTGGCTAACCTTCCCATGCGGTTTTAGCGAAACATCCATCGTTGAGGGGGATTCCTACGGCTAAGCGGAAATCTCCCAGCCCGGATGTGGACAGTCCCCGGGAAAATGAGAGAAGGTCTAAAAACCGTACAGGTGTTTTTCAGTCGAATTTGTCAGCTCTCGTGACTTTCAGTTCTTCCAACATACAGGTATGCATGGCTCTTTTTTTATTTGACTGGTTCACATAAATCTTCTGTTTCGTCGCTGAACATCTTTTCTTCTTTTCTTTCACAACTTAGGGTCTTGATAACATGAACCCCTTTTCCAGACTCGCGCACAGTCAGAAATCGGCGTCTAAGTTTCCTGAAGATGAAGAAGAGTCCGGAGAAGAGGAACGTTTAGGATCAAGTGGTGATGATGTAAGTACTTGTGAAAGTAGCGCTGGGTCTTCCTTCAGCAAGTCCGCGAATGAGTCGGTAAATTTCCACATTCTTCTCCTCTCTTTTTTTTAAACAAAACTAAATCGTAATATCGCAGGGAGGAACCATTTCTGAAGATGGCCCTGAGGTGGAGACTCGTCACGGTGAAGATGTAGCTTTGACCCCAATCGTGGAAGCCGCGCCTGGTGGTGATTTGTAAATGGAGGTTGAAGACGTCACTGCAACCCAGATGGTGAAAAGTACTTCGGATACCATTGGCACAATTGTAGTCAGGAATCCTCTGCCGGTCACAGATTCAGTTGCGGGCGCCATTTTTGCTCCTCCATATTTGGTTCCATTTCCAAATCATGTGCTGATTGGAGGCTTCAGTGTGCCAGGAAAATATGTGAAATTATACACTAAGATATGGAAAGGTACGCCACAACCAAAAAGATCACTAGCCGGTTCGCACTAGTCAAGCACGTGGAAGAATCCTTATCTTAGATTGACGACATGTGCAATGTGACTGGCCACACCGTTTCCGGTGATGTAATATCGAGATGGAAGTTTCACCGGGACATGTGCATAAATATTGAGTTCAACACTCCCTAGTTTGTTGAGGGTTTTTCCGAGATTCGAAATTTGCAGGCTAATGCGACTGAAGCCCCCTCCGCGGATGTGATCAATCAACAGGAAGCGGAAATTGAAAGGTTGTCCAGAAAGTTGAAGCTGAAACGGGCGGCCCTCCAAAGCACGAAGGAGGCTCTCTCCAAGAAGAGCAAGCCATTGATAAATGATTTTCCTTGAATATCTCATGTCTTCTGAACTTCCTTTGCTTAGGATTTTTTTTTAAAAGGCAAACAAAACGCCTGGTTTATGGTTTGATATTTTTGGATTGATAGATAATTGTTACCTATGAGGGTTTTGGATTATTATTTGGAATGAATTTTAGAATAATGTTGTTTTGATCATGACTGTCAGTAGCATGAATATTCCAGGAGAGTCATGGAACCGTGAATGTTGTATAACGGTAGAAAGTATAAGATAAAATTTTGGGGGTAACATGGCTATCGATTTCTATTATCAACGTGAAAACTTGAAGTAGTAGATTATGTACTTTGTCTAACAAGACTTACTCTCTTTTAGGGCCTCCCGACAAACGGATCCTCCGGGCGTAAGTCTGAGTTTTATGGGCGACGTCGTTGTGACTATGAGAAGTCCCCAATCATTCCTCATCGCGTGAGAACTGAAAACTGAGCCATTGAACCCTGCGCGGATCGTTCGCTTTTACTATCTTGATGTCTGGGTTAAAAAATGAAAATCAGATTTTGAAATTGATATTATAACCGAGAGATTAATCTCTCACTATGGTCGCCAATTGTTTGTGGGTGAAAATCATTTCTGCTGATTTTGGTAATTTTTGGTGTGTGGGTGAGAAACAAGTCTAAACCCTAAACAATATACTGGACGGGAGTACTTTTGATTCGATAGATCAATCTGTACAATCCCGGCCTAAACCAAGAAATGGCCGTTACAGGCTTGCTTCGGTCACAAAGTGAAGGAGAAGGGTGGGTCTTGGGGGGAAGCGATGAAAGTGTTTGAGACCGGAATAGTGTATTCCATAAGTGTGGGTGTTTCGTGGCTTGTATCAGAAAACTGGCTAGCTGAATGAAAATCTATCAGATGATTTCTGGATGTTGTATTGTTCTCCTGACCAAAACTTGTCCTCTTTTGGTGGAAAATAGGCGAGACATATTTTTTGTGGGTGAAAACCGTTTTTAACGATTTTGGTAATTTTGGGTGTGTGAATGAGAAACGAGTCTAAACCCTAAAAAATGTACTAAACGGGAGTACTTTTGATTCGAGATATCAATCTGTACAATCCTGGCTTAAACCAAGAAATGGCCGTTCCAGGCTTGCTTTGGTCACAAAGTGAATGAGAAGGATTGGTTTAGGGAGGGAAGCGAAGAAAGTGTCGAGACCAGAATAGTTGATTATGAAAGTGTGGGTGTTTCTTGAATTGTATCAGAAAGTTGAACTGGCTAGATGGATGAAAAGACATCAGATGATTTCTGGATGTTGTATTTTTCTCCTGACCAAAACTTGTTGTTTGGTGGAAATAGGTGAGACCTATTTATACAAGCCGCAACAAAACGTACCATGGTCTCGTAGGAAGTGGAAGCGATTGAGTGGTGAAATAAAAAATTAATGGGTAACGCCTGGAATTGATGTTTCCGTAATGAAGGATACGTTGCACCATTACTTCTTTCCATTACTAACCGCCTCGCTTTGTGACACTTTCTTGTAACGGGCGTATTGCACGCCGCACGCTGTAAACCTCCAAACCAATACCCTGATGAGTATTCCAAAGTTTGTGACATGTTTTGATGTCTCGAGTGTTTTCATAGAAAACATGAGCACTTTGCTACGTGTGGAAAGATAAAATTGAGAGGCTTACCGTAAGTGAATAACATGTGATGCAATTAGGCTCGTCTTGGCTGGTCGCCTAAAACTTGCCACAAGCTCAACGGCTTGGTGGGGAACTTGGACGTCTGATATCGCATCTCAAGAGGAATAGTGGCCATTGTATACCGCCGCATCTTGTTGTGCGACGAAGTGGCGCCATTTGTATAGTATCGCCTGGTGGAGCCATAGAATAACGACATGCTAGTGGCGTAGCCGCGGCATAGCGGCATGCTAGTAGATGTGGCATGGTGGCACGCCATTGGACTTGACATAGCGACATGCTAGTAGATGTGGCATGGTGGTATGCCAGTGGTCGTGGCCTAGCAAAATGCTAGTAGCTGTGGCATGGTGGAATGCCAGTGGACGTGGCATAGTAACCCGCTAGTAGCTGTGGCATGCTAGTGACCATGGCATAGAGATATGCTAGTAGTCGTAGCATGGTGGCATGCCAGTGGCCGTGGCATGGTGGAATGCCAGTAGCTGTGGCGTGGTGGCATGCCAGTAGTTGTGTCATGGTGGCATTCCAGTGACCGTGGCATAAAGATATGCTAGTAGTCGTGTCATGGTGGCATGTCAGTGGCCATGGCATGGTGGAACGCCAGTGGACGTGGCCTAGAAAAATGCTAGTAGCTGTGGCATGGTGGAATGCCAGTGGACGTGGCATAGTAACACGCTAGTAGCTGTGGCATGCTAGTGACCGTGGCATAAAGATATGCTAGTAGTCGTAGCATGGTGGCATGCCAGTAGCTGTGGCGTGGTGGCATGCCAGTAGCTGTGGCGTGGTGGCATGCCAATAGCTGTGGCGTGCTGGCATGCCAGTGACCGTGGCATAAAGATATGCTAGTAGTCGTGTCATGGTGGCATGTCAGTGGCCATGGCATGGTGGCACGCCAGTGGCTGTGGCATCGTGACATGCCAGTGACCGTGGCATGGAAATATGCTAGTCGTTGTGGCATGGTGGCATGCCAGTGGTTGTGGCATGGTGGCATGCCAGTGGCCGTGGCATGGTGGCATGCCAGTGGCCGTGGCATGGTGGGATGATAGTAATCGTGGCATGGTGGCATGTTGATAGACGCATTTATGTGTCTATTTTCATCTCTTTTGTGTATTTTGTTAGTACCCATTTTTGCTTATTGTGGTGTTTTTATGTTTGTTTAGGTGTTTTTGGAGAAATACCCCTTGTGTAGAAAGAGTTGCTCAATAAGTAATGTTTTACACCCCGGAGAAATGCACTGAAAGGCACCCCAGAAATGCACCGGAAACGTCCCAGAAATGTACCGGAGGATCCCAGAAAAATTACTATTTCCACCCAAATTACTATCGGCACCCCTACTCTGGATAGGGGCAACCACATTTAAAAAATTCAAACAAAAGAAATTGGCGGGAAAATTCTTTCCTTTACTGGCAGATTTTCAATTCGACATTTGAAGGTGTTTTAACGAGATTAAAGAGCTGAGACTTAATGGGTATATGTGATATGAGTATATGAATATATTATGGTGGTTGGGATCGATCAAATTTGTCCAGAAAATCAATTCCCGATCAAAACAGAGAAAAGAATATCGTTTCATTTTTGGAAAGAAAATCACGTAAAAGATGTTGCATGTTTGTGTAGTTAAGCCCAGATATTCTCCTAGGATGCGTATCAATCAGTTTATGAAGATTTCCAAGACAATTAACGTACACAGAGGAAGAAATAAGAAATTATTCTCAAAAATATTTTTCTTCATTGTGAAGATTTTTGAGGAGTTATGGCGAGATTCAATGAGGCTTAGGTGTATAAATAGGTTGATACTATCACAGGGAAGGGCTGTCGAGAGTTTGGGGAGGTTTGGAGGCGAGCAGAGAGGCGCAGGAGGAGTTGCAGAGAAGTTACCTGCTGCTGCTGCTGCCATTAACACGCCTGAAGAACACGAAGAACGGACACGCAGCAGCAGTCGTTTATTAACAGCAACATCGACTGTCGTCTATGGGTCGTAGTTCTTCAACGACAACAGCACCTCAGCTCTGTCGTTGATTCTGGACGCCTTCTGTGGGTCGCAGAGTTCTGTTTTACATCAATTTATTGTATTTCTCTTCATTGTAAAACACTTTTGAGCATCAATGAAATATTTTGAGAGCATTTTTACTATGATGAGCTAAACCCCAACAATGGGGTGATGGAGGAAGCCTTATTTCACACTTGGGTAATTATATTTAATTCTTCTCATGACTTTTGCACTAATTTTAATTGAAATTATGATTTGAAAAAATTAGTTGTCATTTGATTTGATGCGGCATGCTTAGCTTAGATGATTTGATGCCTCATGCTTAACATTTACATTTAATATTTGGAGAATTTATCTTGGCAAAAATAAGAGTCAATATATTTTATATATTTACTGAGCTATAATTTTTAAAAGAATCATTATTTGAACCTTAAGAAATAAATTCGGTGGAATCCTAAACCCCAGTACCTCTTGCACCATAGTTAATATTTTTGTGTATATAATTTTTATTAAATCTAAAAAAATCTGCTTTCACAAGTCTGAAAAGAACCCTATTTTATAACCACTATTACTACAACCCACATTAAATATTTAATCACATGTCAGTAGCCTTGGCATAGCGACATGCTAGTAGATATGGCATGGTGGTATGTCAGTGACCGTGGCCTAGTTTCATGCTAGTAGTCGTGGCATGGTGGCATGCCAGTGACATGGCATAGTAGCATGGACAAAGTTTAGGATTCGGCTCCGTGACTAAATTTAAGGCTTGGCGGCATGGCCAAGGTTATGGCTTGGCATCGTGGCCAAGGATAGAGTTTGACGATGTGGCCGAAATTAGGCGCCGTGGCCAAAGTGGGATTTGATGTCGTGGCTAGGATTTTGTGGCATGGTCGCTTAAAAGTTGCCACAAGTCTGTTAGTTTGGTGGCGAACTTGGATGGATGAGATTGCATCAAATGATAAAAGGTAGCCGTCGATCATGACTACCTTTAGTTGGTAGTGGCTCATTTAACACGCGCTAATGGCATTGCGGCATGGCTGGCATGGTCGTGCATGCCTTTGAAACGGTTGCGCGCGTAGCCATGGCCACAGACTTTTTGGCACGTTGGTTTAGAGATCTTGCCTAAATTAGGGTTTTGCTTGTCGAAACCCTAAGTAGTATATATGGCATACCTCACGTGGTGAGTGGACATGTTTGGCGTTTTTGGCATGCGCGTGCGGCATGTGTGCCTGGAATGTGCGTTTGGTATGTTGGCGTGTTTTGGGAAGCCAACTTAATATGGAAACCTATTTTAAGGCTGCGACAGGTTTGGAGCAACCTAATTGGTCAATGAAAGAGGACCGTCCAAGCATGGGCGTGGCCACACTTTTGGTGTGAGTATGGCGGCTTAGAGCGACCTGATTGGTCGATGGGAAGTGCGGCCGGAAAGCTAGGGAGTGGCCACACTTCTAGTGCGCTGTGGCGGATTTAATCGCCTAGCTTGGCTAAGCATAGTTTTTGACCAACATGGTCTAGTGTACTGCATGGGGCGCGGAACCCTAATTTTGTAATTAGTCGGGTTTATGAGTTTTTACGAGTTATCACAATAATTGGCTGGACTTTGTATGCTTCCATAGAAATCCTTATCTACAGAATGCAGTGTGCTTTCTGTATGAGCAGTTCGTGCGATGGCCTTAATTTTGGTACTTGGAGGTTCATGCTACTCCGTTGCAACTGAACACAAATCCGTCATGCCATACCGATATTAAGGGTTTTGCCGGGGAACATTGCACAGGAAAGTACTCAGTGAGTCTTGTATTGGCGAGGCGCCGAAATTTACAAAGTGTTTGGGATGGTTGTTACATTCGCCAGTCTGGATAAATTTCATGTAAATATATTGAAAGACTCAATAAATATGTTGGTGGAGAGGTTAGCACTCACGGCACCGTTTCCTTACAGAGTGACGTCAGATGCAAGGTTTTACGATTTTAACCTTAAGATAAAAACCAGCATCAATATAAGTCCCCTGCTTAGCACGTAACAATGGCATTGTTGCGGGGTAAGCATGATATGTTGACAGACAAGATTATAATCGAAAGATCAAGACGTGGAGAGATTTCCAAGGAAATTCAACTAACCTTTGGTGGAAGGCATGAGGAATCCGTGATCCCTGTGTTGGTGGCTTTTGCATAAATCCGTCTTGGCCATGGGATGTTGGCACCAGTGCGGCATTTTTGGCTACTAGTTAAGGAATGGTTCATGGCGCTGCTGTCTAGGACACGGTTTGGATTTAGCTTGGGATGCGGATGACATTTGTTAGGAGTGGAAAAGTTGGCGCTGAGATGGACGCAGGTGCATCGGCTATCGAGCAGAGAAGCTAGCGTTGGGAGGATGCAAGATGTTGGTGATGGCTAGGGCGCGGAGCCGTTGACGCTACTGGATTAGCTTGGCTTGGCCGTGACGCTGATGGCTTGGCTTGGTCGTGAAGCTGCTGGCTTGGTTTGGCCGTGGAGCCGTTGGCTTTGGCTTGGCCGCAGGGATGGTGCTGGCTTGGCGTGGAGCCGTTGGCGCTGACTTGGTATGGAGATTAGCGCCGTGGAACACAGCGTGGGACCAGCTTCTTTCTTTTGTGCATGTACAAAAGGGAAACCCTTCTCTAGTCGAATTTCCAAAACACCATGCCTATAAAAAAACGTTACCCATCTTCCTTACTTTCGTATTTTTGGCTTTGTTTCTATATCTTGGTGCTAGCGGCAAAGACTTGGATCAGCGAAGAGAATCAGCAGCAAAATTAGGCGAGCGTATTTTAGGTATATTTCTTAGCGTTTCTTCTTTTGTTTTCTCTTCTGTGTTGGTGTAAACTGGCTTCAGTCATGGAAACTGGCTTCAGTCCGCGGATGGTGGAAATTGGCTTCATTCCGCGGAATGGTGAAAATATGGGGCTGGAACTTTGGCTACCAAATGGTGATGGTGGAAATTGCACTTGGAAGGCTTGCTGGATGGGTTATATAATGCTGGAGCGTTGGCGCTAACTTAACCATAGAGTGCTGGAGCCATGAAGGGTTGTCTTGACCATGAAGTGCTGGAGCCATGGAGACTTTGCTTGACCATGGAGTGCTGGAGCCGTGGAGAGTTGGCTTGACTACGGAGTGCTGGAGGTGTGGAGAGTTGGCTTAACCACGGAGTGCTGGAGCCATGGAGAGTTGTAGTTTGAGGACTGATGTTCCTCGTGATGGCGCGCTGCTGGTTCGGTCACGGAGCGGGGATATTGGCACACTACTTGTTCGGCTATGGAGCATGAGCGTGGTGCGCCTAATCATCTATTCTCGTTCATGGATCAATATTTTAATCTTTATTCTGTTCAAACTCTAGAAACTGCGTTCGTATGAAAAGGGTTATCGACCCTCTTTTATTTTTTGTTGTTCGCTCGGCTCCATGCTTTCATCTGCACCATCTGGCTCCTCTTCGTCAATTTTTGGCGGTGGTAGATCAAGCATTAATGGCAACAAAGCAATCTCCAATAGTTACAATCAACAGCAAGGCAAGCCAAGAGAACTCAAGGTAGGTGCTCTCACATGTATCCACCCAAAAGTACCATCTATCTTCTCCAGAATGTGTAATAAGGTTCTGACTCTAGAGGAACGAGTATCTAACCTCTCCAGTGGATTTAAAAATTCACCAGACTCCATTGCGCTCTTGGGATAGATGGATGAAATAATATCATGGATAATCTTGGAGATGATGGTTGTGATGTTGGTTCATCCTTGACTTTCAGGTTATTTGGTACCTAGAATTTCTGATTGCGATGATGATATGTTGTGGATGCTTGTATGATCGACATTTTCCGAAATTGCTAGATAAAGTAGACGAGCTGAGAAGCATTTTGTTGCTGACGTGTTGCTAACAAGTCTCCAAGGACTTCATTCCAGGTGACATCCTTCGAAACATCTTATGAATTTTGGACTATTGTTTCAAATGGGATGCGATGAGCAGTCCCCAGTTATACTTTTATTAGATCCGATAGCGTGGCCGGATATGTGAATGTATCTCTGTGGCGTGCTTTTGGAGTCTTTGATGCACGTGTATGGATTTATGTTGATAAATTCTTGCGGCTCGTAAAACTTTGACAGTGATGATGTTGAAATCGGGAATAACCTAGTTGAGGGAAGTGAAGGCATCCCATTATGGTAGTCCCCATGTGTAATTATCCTGGGCCTATTTTCTCGTGGAAGATGTGCTTCTGCTGTATTCACTGGTAAGGTGGTGACTGCGCTTAAGCTTCTAAACATGAAGGAGGATTTTGTCCCCAGGTGTAGCCTACTTTAATTGCATCGCCTTGAATCCACGCCCACGGGATTTGATGCAATCTTATTGTATTATCCTGGATGTGATGCTGGAATGCTTGGAATATCACATGGACAAAATATTCTAGATAACGAAGAGGTACAAATGAGAGAATTACATATGTTGTTAATTGTGGCTCCCTCTGTTTCTTCAAGAAAATATTTCAGCCGCGTCTCTGGAACTATCTCATGAATCTTTGATGGTTGTCGGGATGGACTGCGATGAGCAGTTCCCAGTCGCACTTCTCTTTAGTTTCCGATCAGGCTTGGGATCCGCCGCGGTCTCGTAAAGTGTTGCAGGCGTCTTCTAGACAGAGAGGTGATTATATTCTTACGCTACACCCTTGAAGAGTAGATTACCTTTTCGTGTCTATGACCTTTCGGTTGACCGTGTCTTCTGAGCTTTGATAGTGAAGGGATTCTGTGTAGATCCTCAGTCCCCAAGCGTGGTTTACATGCTCCTTTGTAGTGGTTGTTGCTATGGTGAAGCTCTGACTGGTATCAAACAAACGAGCGGTAACAGTTCTTGGCAGCATATATAACCATAAGAGACTACATTGTCGTGGGAACAAAGTAGGTTGGTTAGAATTGTATGGGCGCCGATGGAAGCAAAGGGATTGGCTGGAGGCGCAAGCGAGTAAATTGTCCACGATCACGAGCTCTAGCGATATGGATCAAAATATGGCCATGACTACGAACCTTGGCTGGCTGCGATTATGATCCTTGACAGGGGGAGTGCCGGCTACGACACGATCCTTGGCAGGAAGGAGTAGCGACTACGGCCCGTTCCTCGGCGGGAAGGAGTGTGGCGGCTACATCAGGACCCTTGGCTGGAAGGAGGCGCTTAAGGGGCTTCGGCTCTTGGAGAGGACGTTGAAGCTTATGGAGAAAAACGCTGAAGCTTCGGCTTCGGATCCTGGAGCATCTTATGGAGAGATTGCTGAAGCGGAGCGTCCGCTGGAGCGAACGTTGAAGCGGAGCGACTTCTAGAGAGAACGTTGAAGTGGATCCACTGAAGGAGAGAACGTTGAAGCGGAGCCGCTGCTGGAGAACGTTGAAGTGGCTCCTGGAGAAAACTCTAGTGAGGGCGCTATTAACCCTTGACTTCGAAAAACGACTTGATACAATATGACATATGGGAAGACGTCACAAATAGTGCTGGTCGACAAGTCGTGTTTTTCTCCTTATGGGAAAGAATACGCTTCTTCTATTTGATTTTACCTTGCAACTCTCAGAGCCTTGACGGTTACAATGTTGAAGTCGGAGGCCGCGTCAATCAACATGCTGTCAAACTCTACATCCTTCAAGTGAATAGTGGTTAGGAGTGCCCAGTTCCATCTTCAAAATCTCACATAAATGTTTCATCATAGACTGCACGATTTTGTGGGCGAAGTCCCCAGAAATCATGCAGCTCCTGACGCTAACAGGGTCTCTGTGAACTCGGGAGGGTTGCTGTTTTTATTTGCCACGATTTTGGAGAAGTCATTCCTGATATTCACGTGTGATGAAATTGGATTGTTGATTCTTTTATATTGGGAGTTCAAGAGCAACACGATCCTCTTAATCTATAAACGCGCGTCTTGCTGAAGTGCCTGCAATGGATGTTAATAGTATCCTTTGTCAGCTCTATCTGGGGTTGACGTGACTCTTACGGTAGCCGCTCCATTAGTGTCTTGAGGAAAATAGATATCTCTTTCTGGGTTGTGGCCATGTCCATATGAGTTTCGGCAAGAACTTGTTATGCCTCCATTAAATCGATAATGGTAATGGGAATGTTGGCTTCCTCTGGCTCCTCCAGTCTCTCGTCCTGACGAAGAAGTGGTGGCAGTCATGGTGATGATTGGAGGCGTCATGCTCGAAAAATATTAGGAATAACGGCGTCTAGGGCTCTGGAAATAAGAGGCGTCACGTCAAAGGGGATGCTTCTGGTGCTCTTGGTGTTGGTAGGTGGCGTATTAATGCCGCTGGAAGGAACATCAAAGAGGATGATTTCAACGCTATTGCTTTTAGGGTTTGTTGCTGATCCGTACCTGAGTTCTACCATCTTGAGATCGGGATTGAAAAAATGAAATTGGAAATTGATATTGCAACCGAGAGATTAATCTCCCACTGTGGTCGTCAATTGTTTGTGGGTGAAAACCGTTTCTGCTGATTTTAGTAATTTTGGGTGTGTGAATGAGAAACGTGTCTAAACCCTAAAAAATGTACTGCACGAGAGTACTTTTGATTTGAGAGATCAATCTGTACAATCCTGGCCTAAACCAAGAAATGGATGTTCCATGCTTACTTCGGTCGCAAAGTGAAGGAGAAGGGTTGGTCTTAGGGAGGGAAGCGAAGAAAGTGTTGAGACCAGAACAATTGATTCTGGAAGTGTGGGTGTTTCTTCACTTATATCAGAAAGTTGAACTGGCTAGCTGGATGAAAAGCTATCAGATGATTGCGGATGTTGTATTTTTCTCCTGTCCAAAACTTGTTGTTCGGTGGAAATAGGTGAGACATATTTATACAAGTCGCAGCAACACATACCCTGGTCGCGCAGGAAGTGTAAGCGTTTGAGTGGTGGAATAAAAGAGTAACGGGTAACGCCTGGAATTGATGTTTCCATAATGAAGGATACGTTTCACCATTACTTCTTTCCATTACTAACCGCCTCGCTTTATGACACTTTCTTGTAACGGGTGTATTGCACGCTGTACGTTGTAAACCGCCAGACCTATCTCCTGATGAGTATCCCCCAGTTTCTGTCATGTTTTGATGTCTCGAGTGTTTTCGTGGGAAACATGTAGCACTTTGCTCCGTGTGGAAAGTTAAAATTGAGAGGCTTGTCGTAAGTGAATAGCATGTGATGCAATTAGGCTCGTCTTGGCTGGTCTCCTAAAACTTTCCACATGCTCACCGTCTTGGTGGCGAACTTGGACGGCTGAGATCGCATCTCATGAGGAAGAGTGACCATTAATTACAGTCGCATCTTGTTGTGCGGCGAAGTGGCGCCATTGGTATAGTAGCGCCTGGTGGAGCCATGGAATAATGGCATGCTAGTGGCGTAGCCGCGTCATAAAGGCATGCTAGTAGTTGTGGCATGGTGGTATGCCAATAGATTTGGCATGGTGGCATGCCAGTGGCCTTGGCATAGAGACATGCTAGTAGATGTGGCATGTTGGTATGTCAATGACCGTGGCCTAGCGACATGCTAGTAGCTGTGGCATGGTGGCATGCCAGTGGTCGTTGATAGTGACATGCTAGTAGCTGTGGCATGGTAACATGCTGGCATGCCAGTAGCTGTGTCATGGTGGCATGCCAGTGACCATGGCATAGCCAGTTGTCGTGGCATGGTGGCATGCCATTGACCGTGGCATAGAGATATGCTAGTAGTCATGGCATGGCGACATGCCAGTAGCTGTGGCATGGCGGCATGCCCGTGACAGTGGCATAAAGATTTGCTAGTAGTCGTGGCATGGTCGCATGCCAGTGGTCGTGGCATGGTGGAATTCCAGTAGTTTTGGTATGGTGGCAATGCCAATGACCGTGGCATAGAGATATGCTAGTAGTCGTGGCATGGTAGCAATGCCAATGTCCGTGGCATGGTGGCATGACAGTAGCTGTGGCATGGTGGCATGCTAGTAGTTGTGGCATAGTGGCATGCCAGTGTCCGTGGCCTACTGACATGCTATTAGTCGTGGCATGATGACATAGTAGCATGGCCAAAGTTTAGGATTCGGCTCCGTGATTAAAGTTAAGGCTTGGCTGCATGGCCAAGGTTAAGGCTTGGCGGCATGGTCGGGTTTAGGGTTTGGCGATGTGGCCGAAATTAGACGACGTGGCCAAACTGGGATTTGGTGTCGTGGCCAAAGTTTAGGGTTTGGCGGCATGTTCGCTTAAAAGGTCCCACAAGTCTGTTAGTTTGGTGGCGAACTTGGATGGATGAGATTGCATCTCAGGAGGAAAGGTAGCCGCCGATCTTGGCTACCTTTAGTTGGTAGTGACTCCTTTAACACGCTTTAGTGGCATTGAGGCATGGCTGACATGGTTGGCATGGCTCGTGCATGCCTTTGGCATGGTTGCGCTCGTATCCATGGCCACTGAAGTTTTGGCACGTTAGAGTGGAGATCTTGCCTAAATTAGGGTTTGGCTTATCGAAACCCTAAGTAGTATATATGGCATACCACATGTGGTGAGTGGCCATGTTTGGCGTGTTTCGAATGAGCGTGCGACATGTGTGCCTGGAATATGTGTTTGGTATGTTGGCATGTTTTGGGAAGCCTACTTATTATGGAAACCTCTTTTAAGGCTGTGGCCGGTTTGGAGCAACCTAATTGGTCAATGAAAGAGGGCCAGGCAAGCATGGGCGTGGATACACTTATGGTGTGAGTGTGGCGGCTTTAGAGCGACCTGATTGGTCGACGGGAAGTGGGTCCTACAAGTTAGGGCGTGGCCGCACTTCCAGTGCGCTGTGGAGGATTTAATCGCCTAGTTTGGCAAAGCATAGTTTTTGACCAACGTGGTCTAGTGTACTGCGCGGGGATCGGATTCCTAATTTTGCAAATTAGTCGGGTTTATGAGTTTTTTGTGAGTTATCAAAATAATTGGATGGATTTTGTATGCTTCCATAGAAATCCTTATCTAAAGAATACAGTGTGCTTTCCTTCTGAGTATTTCGTGCGATGGCCTTAACTTTGGTACTTGGAGGTTCATGCTACTCCGCTGCGAGCGAACACAAATCCGTCATGACATACTGATATTAAGGGTTCCGCCGGGGAACATAGCACAGGAAAGTACTCAGTGAGTCTTGTATTGGCAAGGTGCCGAAATTTACAGAGTGTTTGGGATGGTTTCTACATTCGCCAGTCTGGATAAATTTCATGTAAATATATTGAATGACTTAATAAATATGTTGGTGGAGAGGTTAGAACTCACGGCACCGTTTCATTGCAGAGTGACGTCATATGCAAGGTGTTACGATTTTAACCCTAAGCGAAAACCACCATCAACACCTATTTATACAAGTCGTAAAACGTACCCTGGTCTCGCAGGAAGTGGAAACGGTTGAGTGGTGGAATTAAAGAGTAACGAGTAACGCATGGAATTGATGTTTCCAAAATGAAGGATACGTTTCACCATTACTTCTTTCCATTACTAACAGCCTCGTTTTATGGAACTTTCTTGTAACGGGTGTATTGCACGCCGCATGTTGTAAACCGCCAGACCACTACCCTGATGAGTATCCCCCATTTTGTGACATGTTTTGATGTCTCAGGTGTTTTTCATGGAAAACATGTAGCACTTTGCTACGTGTGGCAAGTTAAAGTCGAGAGGCCTGTCGTAGGAAAATAACATGTGATGCTTTTAGGCTTGTCTTGGATAGTCGCCTGAAACTTGCCACGATCATGCCAACTCGGTGGTGAACTTGGATGGATGAGATTGCATCTCAGGAGGAAGGGTAGACTTTGATTATGGCTACCTTATGTTGGCGCTTGAAGATGGCGCATTGGCGTTTTTGTTGCACGCCAGTGGCAATGCGGCATGGGTGGCATGGCTCGTGCATGCCAGTGGCACGATGGTGCGAGTGTCGCCTGGCGTAGCTATGGCCATTAGTTTTAGGCGGTTGGTCACTTCAAAGTTGCCACAAGTCTGTCAGCTCGGTGGCGAACTTGGATGGCTGAGATTGCATCTCATGAGGAAGGATAGTCGTTGATTATGGCTACCTTATGTTGGCTCCTGAAGATGGCGCAGTGGAGTTTTTGGTGCACGCCAGTGGAAATGCGGCATAGCTGGCATGTCTCGTGCATGCCAGTGCCACGATGGTGCAAGTGGCGCCTGGTGTAGTTATGGACATTAGTTTTAGGCGGCTGGTCGCCTGAAAGTTGCTACAAGTCTGTCAGCTCGGTGGCTAACTTGGATGGCTGAGATTGCATCTCATGAGGAAGGATAGTCGTTGATTATGGCTACCTTCTTTCGGCGCCTGGCAACTTTGTCTAAATTAGGTTTTAGTATGCCGAAACCCTAATTAGCATATATGGCATGATGTTTGGCATGTGAGTCTGGCATGCGTGTTTTGGAAAGTTTGGCATGCCGTTTGGCATGTGCGCCTGGCATGCGTGTTTGGCAAGTTAGGCATGTCGATTGGCATGTGCGCCTGGCATGCGCGTTTTGCGAGTTTGACATGCTTCTTGGCATGTTTGGCCTGCCGATTGGCATGTGCGCCTCGCATGCGCGTTTGGCGAGTTTGGCATGCCGATTGGCATGTGTTCCTTGCATGCGCGTTTGGCGAGTTTGGCATGCTGCTTGGCATGGTTGGTGTTGGGGCTAGAAATGTAGTCCTAAAAATTCTACTGCAAGTGCACAGTGTCGGCAAGCAACACAGGGCAAGCACAGGTCAGTTCCACAGGGACAAGGGGGAGCAAGTGTGATCTTTCTTATTGTGACATTAAACAGAACTAATCATTAGCATTCAACAGAACTAATCATTAGCAGTTATTAACTTCCCAATCATTACACAGAATTAGCATTTATTAAACAGAAGTAACAGAACAAGCATTAAATTTCCACTAACAGTTATTAACATTCAATGCATTGACTTCAGGTTAGCATCAAATTCAACACAGTCTTTATTCCTGAAGCATTAATCACTAACTACTAATCATTTACATTAACTGAATCATTAACATTAACATTTATTTCTGGAGCACTAATCATTGATCATTGATACCAATCATTCACATTAACTGAATAGCAGACTTGGAGGCAGGACATTACACTAATTCAATCATTGAGATTGAAGCAAAGTTACACAGAGAACTGAAGATGAACAAGCAAATGAGGAGGGGAAAATTTCTGAACAGTAATAAGGATATGGTGAATCAGATGAATGGAAACTAGGGTTGAGAATTCACCTCTCAGCCCATACTAGCATGTGAACCAATGAACTACTTTAGTTTCTTTGAATAGATAAATTACCTCCAATCACTAAATCAAGGCAAGCATTAGTTGTCTGTTTAAAGCACAACTAATCAAACACAATAACAAGCAATGTAGAGTCAGTGAACAAACATAGAGGAATTCTAACTACCTAGGATGCTTGACATTCTAGGTGAAAGCAACATGTATTCATCAACAAAAATTCATCTTACACAATTATCTTGGCATAAACAGCAGCACATCAGCACACAAATTAGCATTCAGGCTAAGGGTTTCATCTTAGCCCCAGTTAAGATGTTTAGTTCATAGTTAGAGAGCCTAACATGATACTAAGAGGGTTATTATACATGGAGAAAAGCTACAGGGACAGAACACAGAACAAAAACCAATTGATAGAGAAAATTCTTACTGAAATTAAACTTGGGTCTCCTCCCTCTTTTCTCACAATGTTACACAGTGTACAATTTATACCAGAACACTAACCCTAATTGTAAATCCCCAAATCAGAAAATTAGGGTTTTTTTTTAAATTACACAAAATTTAACTTACAAACTCCCAAAATCTGCTCGACCCATGCCTCCTCTAGTCCTTGATGCTCTTCCTCTGGTCCTATTGTCCCCTAATTTCGAGTTATTTTACTCACCCCAAAACCTAGGGTTTCAGAGGTTGTGAGGAGAAGAAAATAACTAGGCTAGGGATATGGGGGTGTTGTCGGTGAAGAGATAGTAGTGGCAGTGATGGAACTGGTGGTGGTGACGGAAGTGACAGCGGCAGAGAGGGGAGGTGGTGGAGTTGCAGAGCTCTGCAACTGTCGGGTGAAGGAGATGAAGTTTTGGGAAGAAGGAGGTGTTTGGGTGGTAGTATAGGCATCGGTGCTAGGGTGTGAAGCGGGAACATCTGATTCGATGTTTGGCGAGCTGATCCGTAGGATGTGACGATGGTAGGTGGATCCAACGATGAGATGGGAGGCTGTGGGTAGCGACCGTCGGATGGAGGAATGCAACGAAAAGGACGGCCCAAGATGGAGATCGGCGTTGCGATGTAAAGCGGGAGCTTCGGAGTTTGATGTGCGATGATGGAGCGACCGTAGGATGCTGAGATGCTTCAATCTGACGGCTGAAATCCGATACGGGCTTGGGTAGTGGAAATGGGTTTGAGAAAGGGTTTTGGGCCTTGGGTATGCCAGGCCCATAACTTCTTTAAGAACAATTCCTCCTTCTTGAGCCCATTTCTACCCTCTTGGTCTTGTGCACAACATTCTTCGCGGCTTCCTTGCGTAATTCCTCCCGGCTTTTCACTACTTTTCTGCTCTTTTTGCTCCTCACTTCATCCAGATTTTATTTGTTACCTAAAAATGAAAAATTAAGTAAGAAAAATATTTATTCTTGAAAACAATGAAAATACAGAATATGGGATAAAATGTAGAATTAATGCACCAAAGATGAGTTAAATGCCAACAAAAATATATATAAATATGCACTATTTAGCACTCATCAAATACCCCCAAACCTGAATTTTACTTGTCCTCAAGTAAAACAAAACTAAGGAAATCCTACCTATACCACTGTCGCTGGTCTCTCGAATGCATTTAGCGTATGCACTAAGCCTTTTAAACCACTAAGTGTCCCTAGTGGACGAGTTGAAGTCTCGTGAAGGTTTGCTTAGAACGTACCTACAAAGTTCTAGGTCAAAATATAAGCTCAGATTCCATCAAATGTGACATGTGCAAGACAGTAGAAGCTCACAGCAAAATGGAGATGTCAATCTAGCTATCAAGGCACAATCCTAGCACTGATAACAAATAAGGACATGTGATAAGAGTGTAAAGTGTATCTACACATGTGTAAAGAAAGATCTGAAGTTATGACTACTAATCACCAAGAGATAGTTTCTCAGGCTAAGAACTGAGGTCGAAATCTAGCTAGCTGTCCGGACTTTACGAGAATTGTGAATGAGTTGGAGGTATTTCACAATTACTCGCGTTGTACATCAATGGCATACACCCTCCTTGCTTATTACAATGAAACAACAAAAGATGACTATTTACATGACTCTTATTTACATTTACTATTCTCTTTTATTTTTGGAACAAGAGATGATGGAATTGATAAATACTTGAATTTTTTTTTTTTTTTTTTTTTTTTTTTTTTTTTTTTTTTTTTTTTTTTTTTTTTTTTTTTTTTTTTTTTTTTTTTTTTTTTTTTTTTTTTTTTTTTTTTTTTTTTTTTTTTTTTTTTTTTTTTTTTTTGGAAGAAGGAAACACTTTTGATATAATTACAAAAGGAAACAAAAGATTACATGACACTTTGCAAGAGGTAGCCCTTTTTGATGCACCCAGTTAAATTCGATGGTTGTCTTTCTTAATGTAACCTCCACCTTCTATCCCAACCAACCAAAGAACAAGCTAGTCAAGTTTCGTTCAGTATTCTAAAGTGATTGGCAATCGTAACTTCCTATCCAACACCTTGAAGATCGAGGCCATACATGTATTGGTAGATCGTGCGCGTGCAAATTTCTTATCACTATGTGAATTGTGCTAGAATCAGGGTGCCTAAATATCTAGACTAAGACTCCTAATAAAAATACATATTTGCACAAGAGTCAACATTTCAAGGTAAATGAGCTCCATTTTTATGATTTTTCAATTTTTTAATTTTTTTGGAATTTTTAAATTTTTCAAAAAGAAGGAGTTCTGTTTTCAATTATAGCATATTATCTACAAGAAAATTTTGGTTTTTAATGGGAATGGACTTTTTGGGAAAAATTTGGTTTTGTTGGGAAAAAGACAAATTTTGGTTTTTTTAGGGAAAGATTTGGAAAACTTTTTGGTTATTTTAGGGAAAGAGTGGACCAGTTTAGTCCACATAGACCGGGTCCTCCAGGTTGGTTGTTTCAATGTCGGGTGGGAATGGCTCAAGGAATGGCTTTAATCTCTGCCCGTTGACTTTGAAAACGTTCTTGTTGGAGACATCCTCCAGCTCTACAGCTCCATGAGGAAAAACTGTGCGTACTAGGTACGGACCCTTCCATCTGGAACGCAGTTTTCCTGGAAAAAGATGTAACCGGGAGTCATATAGCAAAACTTTCTGACCAGGAGTGAAGGATTTGCGTAGAATACGCTTGTCATGAAACATCTTCATCTTCTGCTTATATAACTTGGCACTATCATAAGCCTCATTCCTCAATTCTTCCAACTCGTTGAGTTGAAGTTTCCTTTGAATTCCGGCTTCGTCCAGGGAGAAGTTCAGCTCTTTGATTGCCCAGTAGGCACGATGTTCTAATTCCACAGGTAGATGGCACGGCTTTCCATACACTAGACGATAGGGGGACATGCCAATTGGTGTCTTATAAGCTGTTCTATAGGCCCACAAAGCATCATTCAATCTCAATGACCAATCTTTCCTGGACGGGTTAACTGTCTTCTCGAGAATGTGCTTAATTTCCCTATTAGAAACTTCTACTTGTCCACTGGACTGAGGGTGGTACGGAGTAGCAACCTTGTGAGTTATGCCATACTTGCGTACTAAAGACTCAAAGTACTTGTTGGTGTGAAAATGGGAAGCACACAAAACACTTGCAAGTATACAAGGTCAAGATTTGTAATAAAAGGGGGAGTAGGGGTTTGTCCACAGGGAGAGGAGCATATAAGAAGTTTTCCTAGCTAAAGTGTGTAGTGAGCTAAGGGCAGGCAAGGTAAATGGCATACAGACAAGAATGCAAGGTAAGTAAAGAAAAACAGACAATAACCAAGGCTTGGAAGATAAAGCAGCAAAGAAACAGCCAAGAAAAGCAGCAAATAACCAAGGCTTGGCAGCCAAGGGCAGGGTGAGTTCAGTGCACTGACTTCAGTGCACAGTAGCTACAAAGTGCAAGAAAATGAAAGGCAAGAAAAGTAACTGAAGAAAATGACTGATCAGGAAGCAAACTTAGAACTGAAAATGTAAATTACTAAGAGGGAATTGGTGGGTAAGCCAAGGCTTATGATCCACCTTGTGTCCTAATCAAGTGGCATGTTTCTAGGTTATGTTCATTCCTAAGCATACAACTAGAAATGGAAGAACACCAACTTGCTCACTAGTCTACCCCTAGCATTGGCTGTCTTTTGACAGTACAGCCAATCACAGGCTCTATGAGCATTGGCATCTCTCATTTGCACAATCAAAAACATACAGGGAAGAACTATCCTAGCTCATTTACACTTGACAGTGCACAAGGCTTCACTGAGCCTTGGCCTGAAGCTGATTAGCTCATGCTAACCATGTTTAAAACAATCACATTCAACATATGTAAAAATTCAAGCACAATTAACATCATTTGAGATAACAAAACACATAAGCAATATTCTACTGTTCACTGATAAGTATTGAAATTTGAAGTTCAATAAAATTTTGTTGCAATTTCTCTACTGGCTAGTCCAGAGAGGTATATAGTGTCTTTCACACACTCCCCACAACACCAATTTATACCCAATTACCCATTTAGGGTTTTCCCCAATTTTCCCCAAAGTCAGTAGAACTAGGGTTTGGTGAAATTGATTTACCTACTGTTGATGAGATACTCGCTCCATCTCGTCGACCCAATCTTCTCCTGCTTCTTCTCGTTCCTCTCGAGCTCCAATTGATGCTTTAATCATCATATATATCCCCAATTTCTCACCTAGGGTTTCAGGCAGAGAGATGAGAAATTGAGGTTGTAAATGATGATTAAAGAGATGGTACGTGATGGGTTTAGGTAGAATAGAGTTGGGGAGAAATTAGTGGAGTGATTTGGGGTGAGGTGGTGGTGATGGAGACGGACATGGTGGTGGTACGGGGCATGGCGGTTCTGCAGAGGGGGTGATGGAGGAGATGGTTCGATGGAGAAGGGAAGGGTGTGTTTGTTTGAGGTGTAGGTGCTCGGTCGCTAGGGTGTGAGGCGAGTGTATCGAGTGTGATGATATGCGACGCTTAGCCGTGGGATAGGGAGATGAAAGATCAATCGGACGGTGAGGTGAAGTGAAGCTTGTAGCGACCGCTGGATTGTTTTGATACAACGAAGTTAACGGCTCTAGATGGGGTTAGGTATTGTAGTGTAAGGCGGAGATATCAAACGTTGATGAACAGCAAGGGAGCGACCGCTGGATCCAACAACCATCTAATCCGAAGGCTTGGAATTTCAGCGCTGTGGTGCTTGGCAGAGACTTCAGATTTTGATGCTCTATGAAGGAGCGACCATCGGATGCTTCTGAGAACTGATCTGACGGCTGAGAACGGAGGCGCTTTTGTGTGTAGAAAATGAGGTTGTGCGCACCATTCTTCGCTGCTTCCTTGCGTAATTTCTCCCGGCTTTTCACTACTTTTCTGCTCTTTTCGCTCCGCGACTCATCCGAACTTTATTTATTACCTAAAAATGCAAAATTAATTAATAAAAATATTTATTCTTGAAAACAATGAAAATACAGAATATGGGATAAAATGTAGAATTAATGCACAAAAGATGAGTTAAATGCCAATAAAAAGGGATAAATATATACAATATTTGGCACTCATCAAATACCCCCAAACCTGAATTTTACTTGTCCTCAAGTAAAACAAAACTAAGGAAATCCTAACTATACCACTGTCGCTGGTCTCTCGAATGCATTTAGCGTATGCACTAAGCCTTTTAAACCACTAAGTGTCCCTAGTGGACGAGTTGAAGTCTCGTGAAGGTTTGCTTAGAACGTACCTACAAAGTTCTAGGTCAAAATATGAGCTCAGATTCCATCAAATGTGACATGTGCAAAACAGTTTAAGCTCACAGCAAAATGGAGATGTCAATCTAGCTATCGAAGGCACAATCCTAGCACTGATAACAAAAAAAGACATGTGATAAGAGTGTAAAGTGTATCTACACATGTGTAAAGAAAGATCTGAAGTTATGACTACTAATCACCAAGAGATAGTTTCTCAGGCTAAGAACTGAGGTCGAAATCTAGCTAGCTGTCCGGACTTTACGAGAATTGTGAATGAGTTGGAGGTATTTCACAATTACTCGCGTTGTACATCAATGGCATACACCCTCCTTGCTTATTACAAAAAAAACAACAAAAGATGACTCTTTACATGACTCTTATTTACATTGACTATTCTCTTTTTATTTTTGCAACAAGAGAGGATGGAATTGATAAATACTTGATTTTTTTGGTATTTTTCTGATATTTTTTTCTCTGAATATATACATCGATTTTTTTTTTTTTTTTAATTCAATGAAACACTTTTGATACAAATACAAAAAGAAACAAAAGATTACATGACACTTTGCAAGAGGTAGCCCTTTTTGATGCACCCAGTTAAATTCGATGGTTGTCTTTCTTAATGTAACCTCCACCTTCTATCCCAACCAACCAAAGAACAAGCTAGTCAAGTTTCGTTCAGTATTCTAAAGTGATTGGCAATCGTAACTTCCTATCCAACACCTTGAAGATCGAGGCCATACATGTATTGGTAGATCGTGCGCGTGCAAATTTCTTATCACTATGTGAATTGTGCTAGAATCAGGGTGCCTAAATATCTAGACTAAGACTCCTAATAATAATACATATTTGCACAAGAGTCAACATTTCAAGGTAAATGAGCTCCATTTTTATGATTTTTCATTTTTTTTAATTTTTTTGAATTTTGATTTTTCAATTTTTTTGGAATTTTTCAATTTTTTCAAAAAGAAGGAGTTCGTTTTTAATTATAGCAAATTATCATGGTATCTACTCTATACCCCCAAACCTAAACTAAACATTGTCCTCAATGTTTCAAAACATGGAAAGAATTATACAACAATATATGAAGAGGAACATGCTGAGTAGAGTAAAAGGAGAGAGAATACCCGATTGTACGGTGGTAGCTCGATTAAAACTCCGTTATTCAAGGCAAAAATCCATCATATTAGCAGTCACAATGGATGAGCACAAAATATATACAAAAGGAAATTTAACTAACACATTATCTACAAGAAAATTTGGTTTTTAATGGGATTGGACTTTTTGGAAAATTTTGGTTTTGTCGGGAGACATTTGGTTTGGATGGGAAAAAGAAAAATTTTGGTTTTTAGGGGAGAAAAACATTTGGAAAACTGTTTGGTTATTTAGGGAAAGAGTGGACTAGTTTAGTCCACATAGACCGGGTCCTCCAGGTTGGTTGTTTCAATGTCGGGTGGGAATGGCTCAAGGAATGGCTTTAATCTCTGCCCGTTGACTTTGAAAACGTTCTTGTTGGAGACATCCTCCAACTCTACAGCTCCATGAGGAAAAACTGTGCGTACTAGGTACGGACCCTTCCATCTGGAACGCAGTTTTCTTGGAAAAAGATGTAATCGGGAGTCATACAGCAAGACTTTCTGACCAGGAGTGAAGGATTTGCGCAGAATACGCTTGTCATGAAACATCTTCATCTTCTGCTTGTACAGCTTGGCACTGTCATAAGCCTCATTCCTCAATTCTTCCAACTCGTTGAGTTGAAGTTTCCTTTGAATTCCAGCTTCGTCCAGAGAAAAGTTTAGCTCCTTGATTGCCCAGTAGGCACGATGTTCTAATTCCACAGGTAGATGGCACGACTTTCCATACACTAGACGATAGGGGGACATGCCAATTGGTGTCTTATAAGCTGTTCTATAGGCCCACAAAGCATCATTCAACCTTAATGACCAATCTTTCCTAGACGGGTTGACCGTCTTCTCCAGAATGTGCTTAATTTCCCTATTAGAAACTTCTACTTGTCCACTAGTCTGAGGGTGGTACGGAGTAGCAACCTTGTGAGTTATGCCATACTTGCGTACTAAAGACTCAAAGTACTTGTTACGAAAATGTGAACCGCCGTCACTGATGATAGCTCTAGGGGTACCAAAACGTGCGAATATGTTTTCCTTTAGGAATGAAAGTACCACCTTGTGGTCATTTGTTCTGGTTGCTATGGCTTCTACCCACTTAGAAACGTAATCAACTGCGACTAGGATGTACAATCTACCGTCAGAAATAGGGAATGGACCCATGAAGTCGATCCCCCAAACATCAAAAATCTCCACAATCAGAATGGGGTTCAATGACATCATGTTTCTCCTCGAAATGCTTCCTAGCTTTTGACAGCGTTCACAAGCAACACAATAATCATGGCAATCCTTGAACAATGATGGCCAATAGAATCCACACTGCAAGATCTTTGCAGCGGTTTTCTTGGCACTGAAATGGCCTCCACATGCCTGGTCATGGCAAAAAGATATCACATCTTTTTGTTCAGTGTTGGGGACACATCTCCTAATGATTTGGTCCTGGCAATACTTAAACAGATATGGGTCATCCCAGATGAAGTGTTTAACTTCAGCCAAAAACTTATAGCGGTCTTGTCTCGACCAATGTGAGGGCATCCTACCTGCAGCAAGGTAGTTGACGATATCAGCAAACCAAGGAAGGTCTGAGATAGACATCAGCTGTTCATCTGGGAATGATTCTCTAATCAGCTCAGATTCATGAATAGACTCTAAAGTTAATCTAGACAAGTGATCAGCAACCACATTTTCACACCCCTTCTTATCACGGATTTCGATGTCGAATTCCTGTAATAAGAGTATCCATCGAATAAGGCGAGCTTTAGCATCCTTCTTGGAAAGAAGATACTTCAAAGCCGCATGGTTTGTGTATATGATGATCTTAGACCCTATCAGATAAGATCTAAACTTGTCTAATGCGAAAACCACGGCAAGTAACTCCTTCTCGGTAGTCGAATAGTTGAGTTGAGCATCATTAAGAGTTTTACTAGCATAGTATATCACATATGGTAGTCTATCAACACGTTGCCCTAGAACAGCGCCAACGGCATAATCAGAGGCATCACACATGAGCTCGAACGGCAGTTTCCAATCTGGTGGTCGGACTATAGGAGCGGTGGTGAGGAGAGTCTTGAGTTCTTCCCATGCCTTCACACAAGAAGCATCGAAGTCAAAGACAACATCTTTGGCAAGTAGGTTACACAAAGGTCTTGAGATTTGGCTAAAGTTTTTGATGAATCGCCGGTAGAACCCAGCGTGACCTAAAAATGATCGAATCCCCTTCACAGAGTGGGGTTGAGGTAATTGCTGAATGAGGTCGACTTTAGCTTTATCTACTTCAATTCCTTTTTCCGATACGATGTGTCCTAGAACTATGCCGGAGTTCACCATGAAGTGGCATTTTTCCCAGTTTAAAATCAGATTCTTTTGCTTACATCTTGATAGCACAAGGACTAGATGGTCCAGACATTCGTCAAAAGAGGAACCAAACACAGAGAAATCATCCATAAAGATCTCGAGAAAACTATCTATCATGTCTGAAAAAATGCTCATCATGCACCGCTGAAAAGTAGCGGGTGCATTACACAGCCCGAAGGGCATACGCCTAAAAGCAAATGTCCCAAATGGACACGTGAATGTAGTTTTTTCCTGATCTTCTGGTGCAATATGGATTTGGTTATAACCGGAAAAGCCATCTAGAAAACAGTAGTGACTGTGTCCAGACACACGTTCTAGCATTTGGTCTATGAAAGGGAGCGGGAAGTGATCCTTCCTTGTTACTGTGTTCAACTTCCTGTAGTCGACACATACTCGCCATCCTGTGGTTGTACGTGAAGGGACTAACTCATTCTTTTCGTTCCGAACCACAGTAATGCCTGACTTTTTAGGCACAACTTGTATGGGACTAACCCATTTACTATCTGAAATCGGATATATGATACCCGCATCGAGTAGCTTCAAGATCTCACTCTTAACGACTTCTCTCATGTTAGGGTTAAGTCTCCTTTGCATTTCCCTAGATGGTTTGGCGTTCTCTTCAAGATTAATGTGGTGCATGCAAATGGTGGGGATTATCCCTTTGAGATCTGAGATGGTCCATCCTAAGGCTTCTTTCTGCTCCTCAAGGACTCCTAAAAGCTTGTTTTCCTGTTCTATGTTTAATTGTGAAGAAATGATAACAGGTAAAGTATCAGAAGGACCTAGAAATGCATACTTCAAAGTCTCAGGTAATGGTTTCAATTCCTGGTTGGCCTTAGGCGACTCGTCCGAAGATATAACAAACTCCTCAGAAAGTGGGGGTTGTTCCACTGTATTCTGCCACTTAGTGATGTCCATTTGAGGTACAGATTCGAGCAAAGATTGGACTTCACTAGTGTATTCATCATCATATAACTCCATGTTAACACCTTCCAAACATGCTTGCAGGGGATCTTTTGACATAATGCTAGTCAATGAATCTTGTATCAAACTCTCAATCATATTGACTTCATGTATCTCCTCATCATCAAGATTCACAGGTTGTTGACTAACATTAAACGCATTCAATTCTACAGTCATGTTTCCAAAAGAGAGTTTCAACACTCCGTTCCGACAGTTGATGATCGCATTGGACGTCGCCAGGAATGGACGTCCTAGAATGACAGGAATGTGACAATTTGGGTTTTGGACAGGTTGGGTATCTAAGACAATGAAGTCTACAGGAAAATAGAATTTTTCAACCTTAATCAAAACGTCTTCTACCACTCCACGAGGAACTTTGACAGATCGATCTGCCAATTGGAGAGTTATAGGTGTAGGCTTCAACTCTCCAAGACCTAACTGCACATAAACAGAATATGGCAGGAGGTTCACACTTGCACCTAGATCTAATAAAGCTCTATTGACCGTGTGTTCTACGATAGTGCAAGAGATGGTTGGACAACCTGGGTCCTTAAACTTGGGTGGAGTTTTGTTGAGAATAATGGAACTCACTTGTTCAGCTAAGAAAGCACGCTTGTGCACATTAATCTTGCGCTTTTGAGTGCACAAATCTTTGAGGAATTTGGCATATGCAGGGATTTGCTTAATTGCCTCAAGAAAAGGAATGTTGATGTTGACTCTTTTAAACAGTTCTAACATCTCATTGTAGTGGGTGCTTATCTGTTGGCGAACTAACCTCTGAGGAAAAGGAGCAATAGGAACATTAGGAGGTAGAGGGACATTCCTAGCAGTAGGTTTGTCGGCTTCACTAATGTGCTCGGATTCTTTTTCTGGACTAGAGGTTTCCTTAGGTGGTGTAGGCAATGCTAAGTTTGGCTCAGATTCACTTGTTTGTGGTATGCCTACATTGTTCTCAACAACTTTACCACTTCGGAGAGTGGTGATGGAATGGACTTGATCGGGTGAGGTTCTTTCGCAAGATGATGATGTTGTGCCTGCTTGAAATATCCTCTTTGGTTCTTGTTGGGGTTGGCTAGGAAGTTTACCCTTTTCTCTTGTATTCAATGCATCGCAAATTTGACCCATCTGTAGTTCTAGAGCGGTGACTCGCTGATCAGTTGCTTTCTCGTTTTTCATCAGATGTTGGGTCAATTGATTGATACTTTCTTCAATGCTGGACAATTTCTTATCAGCAATGTATTGAGGGTACGACTGCTGTTGAGGATTTCTAGGGTATTGGTAGCCTTGGTTGTTTTGATAGCCTTGATTTGGTTGAGATGGTCCTCCTTGGGCAGGGCCTTTGGACCATGAAAAGTTGGGGTGGTTTCTCCATCCTGGATTGTAGGTCTGTGAATATGGGTTGTGCTCTTGTTTTTGAAACATAGCATTTGCTTGCTCAAGCTTAGATTCCTGGAATGCATGCATTTCCGGACAATCATTGACTTGGTGATCAGATCCACTACATAGAGCACAGATAGCCATTTCGACATGTTCACAAAAGGTAGTGGGAGAAGGGTTTGCGTTTTTCTGTAGTTCTAACGCTTCTATTCTTCTTGCTAGCGCAGCCATCTTTACACTTCCTTCAAAATCAGACTCAATCCTATGGACCCTAGCTACAGGTGTAGTCTTTCTAGGTTCACGAATGGATTCCCACTGTTGCGTCTTCTCAGCTACTTCAATCAGGAAGTCCCAAGACGCATCAGCAGTCTTATTTACAAAAAGACCATTGCACATTGACTCAACCGTTGTTCGGGTGGACACATCTAGACCCTCATACAAAATTTGCACAAGTCTCCATTTTTCAAAACCATGATGGGGACATTGGAGCAATAATTCATTGAATCTCTCCAAGTATCTAGCTAGGGTCTCACCCTCTAATTGCACAAAGCTATTCAGACTTTGACGAATTGTCGCAGTCTTGTGATTTGGGAAAAACTTTTTGAAAAACTCCTTGATGAGGTCATCCCAAGACAAGATGGATTGAGGCTGTAAAGCATACAGCCAGGCCTTAGCCTTATCTTTAAGGGAGAAAGGAAAAAGCCTCAACTTTAGGATTTCGTCAGACATTTGAGTGAAACGCAGAGTTCCACAAATCTCCTCAAACTCTCTCACGTGATGGTACGGATTTTCATTTTCTACACCTCTAAAAACTGGAAGCATTTGTATTGTGCTCGATTTCAGCTCATAATGGCCATTGGCTTCGGGTAGCACAATACAAGATGGTTGACTAGTTCTAGTTGGGTACATATAATCCTTGAGTGTACGGGGTTCTCCCATTGTTTCTGATTGATCTGGACTGTCTACCTCAGAACTAAGGATTTCGATTGGATCGTCCGGGTTAATTCTAACGAGTCTGTTTGTTTGGTCTCTGTAGGTCACAATCATGTCCTAGCAGGTACCTCAACTAACATGTTGGTCAGAGCAGTCGGAAACAATTTTTGAACCACAAAAGGCCCAATATTTTGGTTTAAAATGGGTTTTTTGATGATTTGGTTTTGAGTGGGTTTTGGTTTATAAAATGTAGAGCCCTAATTTTTTTGTTTTTGTTTTGTAAAGTTAGGAGCCTAATGGATGGGATGTACACCTAAAGTCCAAATTAAAAGACAAGCCCACAAAAGATAAGAAAAAGAATAATCACAAACAATAAAAACAAGCCCATAAAAGAAAAGAAAAAGAAACAAAGAAAATTAAAAATTATTACAGGCCCAAATAGAAAGAAAAAGAAAATTGAAAAATTATTACAAGCCCAGATTAATACTTAAACACAAGCCCAGATGAATTTAATGAGGCCCAGTTGGGTTATCTCATGGGTTAGGCCTACCTGAATAGCACAGCCCAGCTGTTCGGTTTAAGTTGCTAAAGCCCAGTTGGGCTTGGATCGTCCTACGCGGCTTTGGTTTGTCTGAGGCCCTGTTGGGCTTTTGGTTCAGCAAGGCTGCAAGTGCAGCAGCAACAGCAACACAACAGCAGCAGGAGCAGCAGCTTGGGAGAGGCTAGCAGCAGCAGCACAACGCAGCAGCAGGACAAAGCAAGCAGCAGCAGGAAGAGTAGGTTGACAGGGAAAGAAAACTGCAGCAGCACAGCAGCTTGGCAGCCCAGTTCAGCAACAGGCTTAGCACAACAGCAAGAAGAGGAGCAGCTCCACAGCACAGTTCAGTGAACAGCAGCAGTTCAGCAACACAACACAAGAAAGAAAGAGCAAGTGCGCCGCAACCGAGTCCCCGGCAGCGGCGCCAAAAACTTGGTAGGACTAAAAATGATCCTAAAAATTCTAACTGCAAGTGCACAGTGTCGGCAAGCAACACAGGGCAAGCACAGGTCAGTTCCACAGGGACAAGGGGGAGCAAGTGTGATCTTTCTTATTGTGACATTAAACAGAACTAATCATTAGCATTCAACAGAACTAATCATTAGCAGTTATTAACTTCCCAATCATTACACAGAATTAGCATTTATTAAACAGAAGTAACAGAACAAGCATTAAATTTCCACTAACAGTTATTAACATTCAATGCATTGACTTCAGGTTAGCATCAAATTCAACACAGTCTTTATTCCTGAAGCATTAATCACTAACTACTAATCATTTACATTAACTGAATCATTAACATTAACATTTATTTCTGGAGCACTAATCATTGATCATTGATACCAATCATTCACATTAACTGAATAGCAGACTTGGAGGCAGGACATTACACTAATTCAATCATTGAGATTGAAGCAAAGTTACACAGAGAACTGAAGATGAACAAGCAAATGAGGAGGGGAAAATTTCTGAACAGTAATAAGGATATGGTGAATCAGATGAATGGAAACTAGGGTTGAGAATTCACCTCTCAGCCCATACTAGCATGTGAACCAATGAACTACTTTAGTTTCTTTGAATAGATAAATTACCTCCAATCACTAAATCAAGGCAAGCATTAGTTGTCTGTTTAAAGCACAACTAATCAAACACAATAACAAGCAATGTAGAGTCAGTGAACAAACATAGAGGAATTCTAACTACCTAGGATGCTTGACATTCTAGGTGAAAGCAACATGTATTCATCAACAAAAATTCATCTTACACAATTATCTTGGCATAAACAGCAGCACATCAGCACACAAATTAGCATTCAGGCTAAGGGTTTCATCTTAGCCCCAGTTAAGATGTTTAGTTCATAGTTAGAGAGCCTAACATGATACTAAGAGGGTTATTATACATGGAGAACAGCTACAGGGACAGAACACAGAACAAAAACCAATTGATAGAGAAAATTCTTACTGAAATTAAACTTGGGTCTCCTCCCTCTTTTCTCACAATGTTACACAGTGTACAATTTATACCAGAACACTAACCCTAATTGTAAATCCCCAAATCAGAAAATTAGGGTTTTTTTTAAATTACACAAAATTTAACTTACAAACTCCCAAAATCTGCTCGACCCATGCCTCCTCTAGTCCTTGATGCTCTTCCTCTGCTCCTATTGTCCCCTAATTTCGAGTTATTTTACTCACCCCAAAACCTAGGGTTTCAGAGGTTGTGAGGAGAAGAAAATAACTAGGCTAGGGATATGGGGGTGTTGTCGGTGAAGAGATAGTAGTGGCAGTGATGGAACTGGTGGTGGTGACGGAAGTGACAGCGGCAGAGAGGGGAGGTGGTGGAGTTGCAGAGCTCTGCAACTGTCGGGTGAAGGAGATGAAGTTTTGGGAAGAAGGAGGTGTTTGGGTGGTAGTATAGGCATCGGTGCTAGGGTGTGAAGCGGGAACATCTGATTCGATGTTTGGCGAGCTGATCCGTAGGATGTGACGATGGTAGGTGGATCCAACGATGAGATGGGAGGCTGTGGGTAGCGACCGTCGGATGGAGGAATGCAACGAAAAGGACGGCCCAAGATGGAGATCGGCGTTGCGATGTAAAGCGGAATCTTCGGAGTTTGATGTGCGATGATGGAGCGACCGTAGGATGCTGAGATGCTTCAATCTGACGGCTGAAATCCGATACGGGCTTGGGTAGTGGAAATGGGTTTGAGAAAGGGTTTTGGGCCTTGGGTATGCCAGGCCCATAACTTCTTTAAGAACAATTCCTCCTTCTTGAGCCCATTTCTACCCTCTTGGTCTTGTGCACAACATTCTTCGCGGCTTCCTTGCGTAATTTCTCCCGGCTTTTCACTACTTTTCTGCTCTTTTCGCTCCGCGACTCATCCGAACTTTATTTATTACCTAAAAATGCAAAATTAATTAATAAAAATATTTATTCTTGAAAACAATGAAAATACAGAATATGGGATAAAATGTAGAATTAATGCGCAAAAGATGAGTTAAAATGCCAACAAAAAAGGATAAATATATACAATATTTGGCACTCATCAGTTGGCCTACCGAGTGGCATGTGCGCCTGGCATGCGCGTTTGGCGCGGGTTTTGGGAAGCCAATTGGCTTTGCGATCATCTGGCGCGGTTTCCTCCTTTTCAACACTGTGGCGAGTTTAGAGCGTCATGATTGGTCAATGGGAAGTGGGTCCGTCCAAGCATGGGAGTGGCCACACTTCTGGTGTGAGTGTGGTGGTTTTAGAGCGACCTGATTGGTTGATGGGAAGTGGGGCCGGAAAGCTAGGGCGTGTCCACACTTCCACTACGCTGTGGCGGATTTAATCGCCTAGTTTGGCTAAGCATAGTTTTCGACCAACGGGGTCTAGTGTACTGCGCGGGGCGCGAAACCGTAATTTTGCAAATTAGTCGGGTTTATAAGTTTTTATGAGTTATCAAAATAATTGGCTGGATTTTGTATGCTGCCATAAAAACCCTTATCTACAAAATGCAGTGTGCTTTCCATCTGAGCATTTCCTATGATTTCCTTAACTTTGGTACTTGGAGGTTCATGCTACTCCGCTGCGAGCGTACACAAATCCGTCATGCCATACCGATATTAAGGGTTCTTCCGGGGAACATAGCACACTCAGTGAGTCTTGTATTGGCGAGGTGCCGAAATTTACAGAGTGTTTGGGATGGTTGCTACATTCGCTAGTCTAGATAAATTTCATGTAAATGTGTTGAATGGATCAATAAATATGCTGGTGGAGAGGTTAGCACTTACGTCACCGTTTCCTTGCAGAGTGACAACAGATTCAAGGTTTTATGATTTTAACCCTAATCTAAAAACCACCATCAACACCCTTATGAGAAGGATCATGAACTGGATCGCTTTTTGTTAGTAAAAGCTGAGGTGGAAATGCTTAGAGAGGTTAGAATTCCGAGTAGAGTGGCCACACGCGCAAGTTGGAACTCTTCCCAGTTGGGGAGGGTGGTGAAACGATCCGACTGATCTCCTTGGTCCATGACCGGTTGTGTGTAGAAAACTGCGTCTTCCATGTAAGCCTCCTCTGGACCGAACGGATTACTTGCAGCTGGGATCCGGAATTGTTTTTCTCCAATATTAGTCTTGACAAAATGGTGATATGTAAACGCTACTATCTTGTGGTTCAGAAGCCATCCTCGCCCTAGTAGGTATCATTCTCAAGCACTTAGAAGGGAGTGAGGGTTCTAATAGGTCTGATCTTCATCACGAGATGTACTATTCCTATTGCTGTCTGAGTCTATCCTCTCACAGTCGTTGCCCGCATTTTTATTGACGCTCTTGACACTCCTAAGGATTCCAAGGTATGTAGGGAGATCATGTTGAGGGATGCTCCGCCGTCTATGAAAGCTCGCTTAAGGGGATGCTTGTTAATATGGGCCGACAGGTATAATTGTCGGAGGTATTCCCATGGATAGCATATATCTTCGTCAGTGAAAGTAATAAATTCTTAGGTATCGGGTTGTACACCTTCCCGGATGCGATTGCTGTGATAGCTTTGGATTACTCGCGGACTTGGTCCTCACTGAAACCAAGAGAGTCGAAGAATTGCAGGTCCAAAAAAGTTTGGGAGAATTCGCTAGCAACTCCATTTGTGTCTGAAAAGATGGTTGTCTCAGATGCTTCACACACTTCCTCTTCTTCTACATCTTCCCATGGTCTCCAAGTTTCTCCTTATGTAGATTCATGGGACATCATCATGAATTGGTGTTGAGGGAGCGGATCCTTTTGGATGCTCTGTTCTCCTATATCTAGCTCGTTTCCTCTGCACTATATAGCGCAAAGAGAAACATTCCATAGTCGGATGATGGACCCGCATGTGATAATGGCAGTATCGTTCGTGCATCTTATCTGTCGCGGTAGGTTCTATAACCACGGGCTGCAACGTCTCTTCTTTTTTAGCCACCATTGTTCTAGAAGTCCTATTATCTGCTCCCTACTACATGGTAGTGGTGGCGGCGAGTTCGATCTTCCTCCATCCGCTCTTTCCCCTCTCCTGCTGGACTGTCCTCCTCGGTAAGGGCCAAAATCAGCAGCTACACCCTTTTCCCAGTCCCTTCCTTGGTCATTGGATGCAGCGTTAACATAATGTAATTGCTAATTGTGTCCACTTGTCCCCGAGTTCATAACATCCGCACAGTCTGATATCCAGGATGTAGCCTCTCCGACCTTTACTAAGGTTTGGAATTTGAAATTCGTCAATTTCAATATGAAGATGGTCTTCATCCCTCGGATACAGATTTCCACCAATCTCTCTTCAAGGATGTCTTCGTGACATTCTAGCATAAAATCTCGAAAGCGAGTGATATACTTTCCGATCTCTTCTCCTACCCGCTGAGTACATCTCCCCAAGTCTATTGCTGTGATTCTCCTTTGTGCGAAATATAACTTCTTTAAAAAGAGTTGGACCATGGCGGGCAATGAACTGATGCTTCCGGGTTTAAGATTATCATACCAAGAAAAGGCATTATCGGTCAGAGATTTCAATAATTCCTGCATGCACAAACTCTCATCCCGAGCATAAGGATTCATAGATGACATGAAGAGACTCATATGCTCTCTCGCGTTTCCCTTTCCTCCATATGTTTTGAACTTTAGAGATGTATAGTCTTCCGGGTATAAATAGTCAGCGACTTCCGTCGAGAATGGTGATTCTAGCGAATCATAGGCATCATGCTTTGTCACATGATAATTAGCCTCTAAATATTTTGCAATTTCATCCTCTGTCATGCCCGGGATTGCGTTCTAAGCACTGACCATTCTTGGTGTTACCGCATTTTGCTCCCTCGCTCGCTTTAGGAATCCACGCAATTTTTGATGTCTCTTGATAGATGTGTCTAACTCCTCCTGTGTTTCGGACATTTGTCGCCCGCTTGCTTCGACTGTAGTCTTATCTTTAGCACTCTCTCCTTTCCTTTTAGATGTTCTAGCGCCCTGGGGTCCTCCCGCACCTTGTACAATAGGCGTGGTGACTACCGCTCGGAAATGTATCTCTTCATCACTTTCTCCTTGCACTTCTTCTACGGTGACATGGTCCGGATTAGGATGTGTGCCACCTGCTGGTACCTCCTGGCTCGCACTTGGGAGTATCATGATGGCAAAAAGGATAAGAACCTCCTACTGTGGTCGCAATGTTGGTGGGTAGAATGTGGGAAGGAGGAACTATCCCTAATCACAGAAAGTACTCCCAAGGAGAAGATATGGTTATGGAAGTAATGGGAATTAATGATAATCTCAAGAAGTGTACCCTCTTTCCTTTTATAATGATCCTCTTATGGATAAGTGCCAATAAAATCAACATATTACTAAACTAACATTTCCCTTTCCTTAAGTTAATACTAAACCCTAAAGGGCCTTCTTTCTTAGATCAAGGCCCAATCACCCTTAATATAACCTTGGATAGACTAGAATTATCCCATCTCAATGGGTTAGGCCTAGTCTCTTAGTTCCTCCCCTCTAGAAGGGACCCTTGATTATCTAAGGGGCTACCCATTTTAGGATTGATTATTTTTATGTATCAACAACCAGCTAATGGTCGTTTGAGAAAATTCCAAGTTGGTTGGAAAAAGTTTGAACCCAATATGAGCAATGGAGCAAATTAGGTCAAAATCATAAGAATGTGTGTGACCGGCTCCTTACAAGCATTAGAGCCGACCATGGTTGGTCAAGGAAGCATGCCCATGTCACCATAACGTTTGTGTCTCAATCCTGAGAGTTTTGGTATTTTCTGGTGTGCGTTTGAGCAATATCTTGGATTTTCAGAAGAGTTCAATCTTTGACTGAAATTCTTGATATTGCTCGAATGAGTAAGTAGGACTTTGCTCGTTTGATCAATATTTTGAGAATATTAAAATAATAATAAGATTTTAGTATTTTTTTTGAATATCCTAGTCGGTCATGTGACCATTTGACATTTTGACTTTTCATGGTTTGAGCAAAATTTGAGAAAATATGAAGAAACCAGGTTTTTTTGCTCAAACGGAAGAGTTTCATGAAATGAGGGAAATAATAATTATGGAAACAAGGGATTGCAAGTTGTCGGAACGGCCACGACTAGGGCATGGTGGGACGGCTAGGTATCCCCGTCCCGCAACACCTTTCCATATTTTATTATTTTTCATGAAATCATGAAAATATGGAGAAACTGTGAGTTTTTCTCAAACAAGGAAAGTTGCTCGAATGAAGGAGTTTTCATGAGTTCATGAAAATAAGAAAATAAAATAAAAAAGGAAGAGGCATGAGGGACCGGCCGTCCGATGGGCCCGGTCCCCTAGGAGCATCTTTTATTACTTTTAATATTATTTTCTCTCTCATATTTTGTGTAGGATTCCTCGTTCGTCCATATTTCTGAATGCTCGTTTGGACATTTGGGTGCTCGTTCGTGCATCATTGTTGAGTACACTTGCACCATTTTATTAAGGCTTACTCGGTGATAATTCAGATACCTGATTGTTGAGTAATTATTACTAATTCATGAAATTCAACGAAGAATGATTCATGAAATAGAGTGATAATTACAAATTGTGCATCTATTATTAATCCATAAAATCCAGTCGAGGAATTCAGGGAACGGAGTAATGAGATAAATTGGTTATCTATTACTAATCGATGGAATCAGCCGAGGATCATCCATGGAACGGAGTAATGAGATAAAATAGATTATTTTATAGGAGTTCAGTGAATGAACGACACAGTAGAATTAATCTATTGTAGAATCGAGATATGATATAGTTAAAGCATCATACTCGTTATGAAAGGTGCATAGTCAGGGAACAACATGAAGCGTTGTTAACGTCCTGAAGGCGTTTAGCTCCCTCACAAACAATTATGTAGGAGAGTTGCCTGAATCTATACACAGTCTCCCTAGATAGTTAGGGAACAACGAGTGTCGCCTCAACAAACAATTATGTAAGAGAACGCCAAATCTTTCTTCTATGTAGAGGGGGTCTCTCTATGTGGTCAGGGAACATCGAGTATCGCCGACGTCCTGAAGGCGTCAAGCCCTCTCAACAAACAATTATGTAGGAGGACCACCCAATCATGTTATTCTATATATAGGGCATGATGAAATACGTAACATCGAACGCTCAGCTTAGTGGGAGGCCTTTCGAGAAACATATTCATCATGGCTCTGAGAGGAACTCGGTCAGAGATCGTGAAACGATTCACGGATCGTAAAATATGAATCGTCACATGCGTTCCTGAAGTCGGGTCAAAACCATGCAATATCATGATTTTATGATTTTGACCTTTGTCGAAAATCCACCATCAACATTAAGTCCCCTGCTTAGTGTGGGACAGTCATGTTCCGCAGTAAGCATTAGATGGTGATTTTCCAGTCGACGAGATAAGCAGTTGAACTTGGTCGTACAAAGGTATTTTCAGAATCCTCGATTTGCTCCAATGGTGTCATGTACGAGAAAATGCTCAACTAAGGACCCTAATAGTATGATAGAGTGTCATCCTGTGAGCACTGAGAGATGAGGCACTGCTGATTTGGACGATCGGGCATCCTGTTTTGGTCGGTTTAATGTTTGCTGTCCCGAGCCCAAAAAAGGAAACCCTTGTTTTATTAGGTTTTGGAAATAAATTTAATATAAAAGGGAAGAGATCCTAAAAACTTTTTTTTTAATTATTTTCTCTAAGATAACCGACCACCCTCTCTTTGATTTACTCACGCCCGAGCAGAGGAGGAATATTTTTTTTCCCGGAATTCAGCCACCGCCGACTGTCACCGACCATCGTTCAGCCAAGTTCCGGACGGCGCCGACCAGGTAAGTCCGATTTTTTTTTTTGTGATACTCCCTCCGTCCCTAATTAGATGACCTACTTAGTTTTAAGTTTTGTCCCATAAATAGATGAACTATTTCACTAATCAAGGGCTAAAAATATCCTTTTAATTAATTATTGGTACTGTAAGAAATATATATAATTTGATAGCCATGTTTATATTTTTTGCGTAGGTGTTTTAAAATGCTTTTCAACGGTATGAAGTTTACGAAAAACCGTGGTATAGTTTAAGAGATAAATCATTTCCAAGTTTTACAAATTATCATTCATAAGGGTATAATTGTAAAAAATACTTAGATATACTCTCTTTCCTCCTTGTCTTAAAAATTGTGCAAACTAAAACTAGGTCATCTAATTAGGGACGGAGGGAGTATTAGTTTTTCCATGAGTTGTTCAAGACAAAATTTCATGCGTGCATGTATGCGTAGGGTTTTATGGAAATTTATCTTAGCAAATAATCGTTAGTCTGTCTGTCAGTGTAGGAAACGAACGAGAATTCCTAACATGAAAGATATGTATATATTTTTGAATAGACATGATCTAGTTGTAGTAGAGAAAATTTGTTTATGAGGTTTCACGAAAATCAAAGTTTTATTTTCAAAGCATGAATTTTAACACAAATACCTTTAGGAAACGTATATTCGTTCATAGTTAAAGTAATAAACAATAATCCTAAGATATTTTTTGAAATAGACATGCACTTCATGAAATTTTGTTTGTGAACTTTCACAATTTCATTTGGAATATGTGGACCTTTATAAAAACAGAAAAGACCCTCATTTCATAGGGGAATGCTCGTTTGAGCAAAACAAAAAAAATTTAATAATAAATCACGTAAAAAGTTTTTTTTTTTTGGAGTTTACGTGAGTTATTATCTCACGATTTTCTTTTGTTTGTTTTACGTGACTTATTTTTTACTTGCAAAATCCATGTAAAAGTAAGTTTTCAACAATTGTTGGAAGTAAACAATTTTTGATACAATGTTGTTTGTATGGATTTTGTGATTTGTCAGCGCATGCACAAAAAACTAACAAATGTTCACCCGGTGAGAGTTGCTCACATGGTGGAAATTATGTGAATTGTTCATACGAAAAGATGATTATGTGAATTGCGCATAACTTCGTGAAAAGTCAAGTGTCAACTTTAAATAATGAGTGTTGCTCGTCTTTGAAGGATTGAAGGAGCGAGCAAGATTTTCGAAATTTTACGTTATTATCACTAAATTTGTGAAACCGTAAATAGGCAAGAGTTGAGGATTACCATTTTTGTAGACGCTGATGTGTGCATCCTATACTTTAATTCCCTTGTGTTGATGAAATTTTTTGAATGGATGTCACATCAACTTTCAAAGGATGACTGATTCTCATAATAGCGCTTCCGATAAAGACGATGTTTCCAGAGAAGAGTCTTCTAGAGACGATGTTTCCGGTGAAGAGTTTTCTGGAGAGGATGCTTCTACAGATGTATCTTCTAGAAATGATGATTCTGAGACTTCCAGGGAAAAAGAAGGAACTCCTAGAATTAAGAACATTCTGAATGCTGAAGATGAGTTCTTCGTTTTTCTGTATAGACCCGAAGTACGTCCTTCAGGCTCCCCGTTTCGTCTACTCATAAATCCCAGGTTTACTACTCAGAACAAATTGGTATCTAACCAGGCGATAATTCGGTTTTGTTTGCAAGAGAAACACTATTCGGATTCGCATGTAGAATTCAAACTTTCTCGAAAGCCTTTGACGGATTTTTCTGGATGGGCAAGACATGCTGGGTTATATCCATGTAAGGGATATGCTGGATCGTGCACAGGTGACACGAGCCATTCAAGCAGCTGGAGAGTTAGTCATCCATCATGATATACGAGGTATAGTGGATTTGCTTGCTCGTTGGTGCATTTCTACTCATACTTTCATATGCAGATGGGAGAACTCGCCATCACCTTGGAAGATGTAGTCGCTTTATTGCATCTCCCAATTACTGGTAATTTCCCTGAAGAGCTTTCGGTCGAGGAAAACGCATGGTCTAACATATTGAAGGCTACGATGGATAAGTTCAACAAGTCAACCAAACTTTGATATACCCGATGGTTGAAGCACTGGAGGCCGAGAGATAGAATTCCTGAAGAACATGTTGACAGTGCATTAACCATTGTTGCCTTCTTATGCTTGTGGCTCTCCAGAGACGTTCTTGAGAATAGTGGACATTTGTTGAAGCCGTTTGTGATTCTTTTTGCTATTAAAATGGCTAAAGATGAGAAACTTCATATCAGTAGTCTATTCTTGGGTTCGCTGTTTTCCAATTTAGATTCCTATGTCATAGACTCCAGTGGCTTCATGAAATTTGAAATATATGCTAATACGATGTTTTTCCAAGCTTTGGTGTGGGAGCACTTTAAAAATTATGCTCCAATTCCTCATAGTGTCTTGCAAGGACCAAATATGGACACTCGTCATGCTTTCCTTGAAAAAGATAATGCTATGATTCTGCGTTGGTCTACGGAGCAGCCACAACACAAGATACACCGCAGTGAAGGTCGTGCATAACAGGATTGTCTACTGCGAATTCAACTAGGGGTTTTCACCTACTTACACACGCAACGGAATAAGATAGAATTTCCATCAAGTACAAACTCCTTCTGGTGTTTCTCCTCTACTAGCCGCATACGAGTAAGTTCTGATGCACGCCAGAACCATCTCCTCTGTACATGGATGTTCATGAAGTCCCTCCTCAACTTTGAGTTTCTCAGATGCATTTTGGAATCCCTAGTTCTTGCTAAGTGTGATGTCACTCTCATCTAAAATCAAACTACTGACGAAGCGACTCCACCCTAAAGCGAAGGTTCTCACAAGTAATTCCCAATCCCTCGAAGCGCACAAGGTCAACACTGAATAGGTAACGGCCTCTTAAGTGTTTGCACGATCGTATATCTCCCATATGGTAGTGTACACGAGGGATGGCTAGTTAGGACATTAAACTGCCACACAAGCGCATGCCTACGTATACGTATGTGATATGATATGATATGATATGATACGATATGAAGAGAAGTCAGTCCATATATTGTCATACTCAAAGGCGCATCGGTTTTAGCACATACAGAAACATATCAACGTGTAAGCCACCTTCACTCAGGGACTCATGAAGATCCCTTCCTCAAAAATAAAATACACTCATGGTATGAATCTACAAAGAAAAGAGCAAGTCACAACAAGTGTAGGAGTCAAAAGTGAAGGAATTTGAATTTTGTAAGGAAATCAAGCACAAAAGGACAAAATTGTTCTTTCCAGGAAGTCATGACCACCTAGACTTAAAGAACAAAGCATGCATGGTTTGAGGTAATAGGTTGTGAAGAGACGTTTGATCAATGCCCAAAGGCTTACAACACACGTCCTTGATGATTAGGATTTTGAGAAGCGTAAAAGCTATGAAATAGGGTATCGAGGATGTTAGCTAAAAGCGGAAGGGCGTAAACCAACCAAAGACGAAGGATCACGATGAAATTAAATTAGAGACCTCTGGTGGGTCCCTAATTCAATCCCATACGTATTTAAGAAGTAGGGAATGAGAAGAATTGGGATTCCTCCTTAATTTCGACAGGAAGTTATTCACTGATGTCTCAACTGGTGAAGATGAGTGAGGATTTGGGTCCTCCTATATAAGGATAAAATGTTCATCTATGTCTTATCTAGAACATACTAAAAGACACTCCAATCGGACAAACGATCTATGAGATGTGGCTCCCGTGCCATAACCCGCGCAGTCTGAAAAGTTCATGAAATTTACGCGGGATTCATGATAACAAATGTGCATGTATCTTAGGATGACCTAAGAGAGTCCGAATTGGATGAAATTCTTGCACGGGAATAGCTCATCCTTTTTTATTTCGGAACTGGGGTCAATCACTCGACGGAGTTCGTATGAAGATTCTTTGGCAATTCTCATACAAGGTCTTTTGTCTGAAGTTCTCTAAACAAGATAATGTCTAGTCATTTGTATCCTTATCTATCAAGGATTACTAAGGGGGTACACGGTTTTGGTTTTCCAAAATCAAGTTATATGAGTTTTTCACTTGGTATGTAAAGAGTTCATATAGTGAACCATGTCAAGTAAGGAAATAACTGAAAAAAAATGAAGAGTTTTGTCGCTACAAGGAAACATTTTTGCAAAGGGAAACCGTGCCTATCTGATTTAGGCCCAAGCCAAGAGGTGCTCACGGTTTTCGATTTTCAAATTTAGCTATAGAGGCCATTCACTCCAAGCAGAAAAGGTTTTGGATCAAATTAGGAAATATTTGATAAAAAAAAAGAGTTCTAAAGGGATGATACTTTTCCACGTAAAGGGATAGCCCGCCATGGCCTAGGCACGTACAATCAAGCCTACACACATGTTTGATTTCATAATGAGGTCATGAAATCTCTTCCATCTCAAAAAGGAAAGGCATACAAAAGAAATTTGAGTCAAAAAAGGAAGAGATTCCGTAAGCGAAATTTAATTAAATAAAATAAAACATTCATTGAGGAAATATGTTCAAAAAAGGAAACCAGAAGAAAATACAAGCAAGAAAGGAGTTTGATTCAAATAAGGAAACTTAATCGGGAGGTTTTTTACAAGATGTTTAAAAAAAGATATCTAATCACCCGTTCTATTCGTGCCCTAAGTGACTCCTTGCATACTCTTATGCTCCGGTCGAGCCTCTGCACATCCAACTACTATTTTGAGGCGAATGAAGTTCAAAATTAGGGTTTTCATCAGAGGAAAAGGCCAGAATTAGGGTTTCGCTTGTTTTGTATGGGATTCCGATTGTCACAAGCTCATGATGGAGCATCGCCGCATCAAGCATGACTCAAATATGTTTTCATTCGAAAGTGGCGGGAAAATACATAAGTGGGAGTGCCCAAGATCGAGCCTAAGTCAAGAAAAACTTGCAAATGAAGATGTGTTAACACTGAGGACTCGCATGTAGTTATCACAAACTATCCCCTAACTCGCAGCCAGCATGCTCAGGTTAACGATATGATTTAGTGAAGCTCTTGTTAGAATCAGATTGCACGAGATTTAGTTGACAAGGCGAATTGAGGAGATTCAGCAAAGTCATAATTAAGCGTTTTCGGCAGAAGTAATCAGGATTTCGCGAGAAAGATATGCATCATCTATATGCCCAACATGCGACACTTACGGATCCACACTGAGTAGATGACTTAATGTAGAAGGTGATTTTTGGACCGGGGGTAAAAGGGTCATTTTAGGACCCATGGGTAAAATCATCTTTTTAGTAGTCCAAGGAAAAATTAACAATCTGCCGGAATGTCCAACCCAGCCGAGGTATTCAGGCTCACAAGTATAGACAGCTACCAGGCCATGTGGAGGAAGGGGTGAATTCAAATACTGTGAAGCCAAAGAAAGGATGACAAAGTTCAATTCCTGAAGAAGGAAAGGCTAACTCAAAGCTGAAGAATCACGGTTAGGCCCGAAAGGCCTTCATCACTCCGAGGAAAAGAACTTTCATCATTCTGATGCGGAAAGCCCTCATTGCTTTAAGGCGTGGAGTCTTCATTGCTTTGAGTAAAGCTTTTGATTCTGCATGTAAAGCTGATGTATCTTTATCCGCACCCGCTTCTATAAACATGAAAGATTTTTGGTTCATCAAGTAAAGAATAAAACCATAGCCCGTTACCAAAGTATATTCTTTGAAAAAGCATCTATGAAAATTATATAACATGAGTTGATTGAAGACCAAGAGGGTGAGTTAGAAACAGTCACTTTATCCTGAGGATTATGGTTCTGAAACTAATCCATTGGGAGAATTGAATGCAGAAATTTTTGTATTTGCTCCATTAATATTTTTTGGGTCTGGTTTTATTTTTTCCAAATATCACCGAGCATATATATTTCCAAATACACCAAAGAATAATTGTGATTTTTCTAAGGAGATTCACAAAGTCCTTTGAAGAAATCCAATCTTTGACCCAATCGCTTATAGAATTTGTCTGGTAAGAGATATTTACCGAATCCAAGGAAGTCGTAAACCAATTTGTTCTCACAATCTTGAAACAGATGTTGTTCTAACACCTGAGCTTGTAAAAGATTACACATTTGACATTTCACAGAAATATCAGGATTTTATGTGCTGCTAGCTTATTTAAAGAAGCGAGAGCCTTTTGAACCAGTTTCCATATAAACTTCCTAATTCTTGAGATTACCGGTAAATTCCAAATCTTTTTCAAAGTAAATCTAATAAGTCAAGATTATCCGCTTCTTGATCTTTTAAAAAAGTAGGCATTTTTTAGTATGAATAGACCTGAAGCATGATGACTCCATCTGATTCTATCTTTTCCTTCTTTTGGGGGGATTATTGCTAAATATGTTCCTTGTTTATCGGCTGAAAAGATTGTCAATTTTGGACAAATCCCAATTACCCTTAGCGTTTATCAATTCTTGGACCATTTGTGGAATTGGCTCTTCAATATCTATAAGTCTCAGAATTATATCTGAGTTGGCCACCCAATTGTCTTCCCAAATTCTTGTATACGCTCCATCTTTAACTTGCCAAACAAAATTAGGTTTTTTATATGGAAATTGGTTCAAAAGTCTCTCTCTACTTTAAATAAGCTACCAGCACATAATTCTGTGAAATTTCAAATGCGTAATATACAAGCTCATGAGTTTGACCGCCATCTTTTTCGACACTTCCCACTTGCGAGAGCAATTTGGTTTGCGACTTCTTTGGATTTGGTAAGTATCTCCTATCAGGAAAATTCGTTTAGTTCAAAGGTTGGATTTCTTATAAGGACTTTGTGAATCTCCTCAGAAAAATCACACTTCTTTGGCTTATTTGGAATTATAGATGCTCGGTGATATTTGAAAAAAAAATAAAACCATACCCAGAGATATTAATCGAGCAAATACGAAATTTCTGCACTCCATTCCCCGAAAGGATCATTTTCATAACCATAATCCTCATGATAACCTAAATGTTTCCAACTCACCCTCCTGGTCTTCATTCAATCAACTCAGATTGGATACTTTTCATAGATGCTTCTTTCGAACAAGATACTTTTGTAATTGGTTATGCCTTTAGCTTTTTTCGATGGACTAAGAATCTTTCATGCATATAGCAGCGCGAGCGGGCAAAGTTACATCAGCCTTACATACATAAGCAAAAGCTTTACTCAAAACAGGTAAATGATTGACAAATAATATTTTACCCTATCCCTATGTGATTTTCTTTCCATTGACAATGTATTTACAAGTAGAACTAGGAGTAAAAAATTTCAATTTTTATTTTTTTGATGGAAAAGTTATCATAATATTAATCAAGCAATATAGTACAACAAGTAAGCAATTTCTTGCTCATTGAAATTATTACATATGATACTAGGTTTTTGGGCTTTCTGGTTTAAATGCGTCGACATATGGTGAAGCTTATGTATCTTCACTCCTTTAGCCATTAAGTCAGCTACTGCATTGTGTTTCCTGTTGATATATTGTATTCGAGCTTGTGGAAGATTTTGAAGAACATTTTTCGCTCTACTATTGTGCTTTCCGCTTTCTACGGAATTTCCATATTTTCTTTGTTTATTATATCTGCTAGTTGTTTGCAATCTGTAACTACGGATACGCTAGATAAAATATTATCTAATAGCCATTTACCTGCCTTCAGTAGAGCTTCTGCTTCTGTATGAACCGGTAAAGTTGCTCTATCCCAACCTGCTGCTAGGTGCATGAAAATTCCGTACTAGGGTTCTGGCAAATGAATTTCGATTTTATCATCGCATACTTTTGTTCTTGGTAGTAGGGGTCTGGCAAATAATATGTTAAATGGAATTTGGGTTTGACAATTCCATATAAACTCTTCGCTTTGCCAAGCCCACAGCATGCTACTACTTTCCATTTATAAAATATATAAGTGAGACTTCACAAGTAGTGTTTACCCTTAACAGCACGGCATCTCTAAATTTCGGAGTCATGGGTAAACCACCAGATTGTTTGTCATTTACCAAACTCTAATTCCCCGTGTGTGCCTGTGGAGTAAACTTGGGCAGCAGTGCACACATTTCTATTTAAAGGATATCTAAGGCCACTTTGCAAAGATACTGGAATTAAAAAGTGAGAAACTTTGGCTTGCGATCCCACTTGGAAATCACCAGTGTAGAAGAAATACATGCCAAGATTGCAGGAGTATTGAAATGGACTAAACAGGAGTATTGATTAGGTTTCTTTTATTTTGTGGTAGAGAAAAACAAAGCTCCAGTCCAGTTGTAAAATCATGAAATCATTACATGAGTCTATAACATGTCAAGTGCACAAGTGGTTGGTCATTAAAAGTTGTGGGAAACGTTAATAAGTGAGGAAGGAGATAGGGTTATTACTCTTTTAGGTCAACTACTACTGTTCTCCCCGATATATACAAGCTTGCTGATGATGCGAACTAGTGAAACCTACTACCAACTAACCTTTTGGTCTGTAGTAGGAAGTTTCAGCAGGCACTGACCTGTGCGGATCACATATTATTGAAATTTCGGCAAGTCCGAAGAGATACAGCATCTGTAAACTACTCCAAACATCGCGGACAATTAACATTTCATTATCCACTGCGAACTCATTACACTTCAAATTGAAAAGCTAAACTAAAACAGATATACAGAGATTTGTTCACGTTCAAACCCCAGGATTTTCCACAAAAAACATTTGTTTTCTACTGGATACAGAAAGACAGTGAAGCCTTTATAACAGCTCATAAGATACAAATAGGCAAAAACACAGAAGAAAAACGATAGAGGGAGATAGCATACCAGGACACTCACATGTCAATGCAACCTTGTCATTTCTTCTACTCTCTTACAGAGCTCCTCAATTGAAACACTCATGGCTGCTGAGATCTCTTCCATTCGGTTCCGGCTTAGATCAAGGAATGATTCAATCAAATCCCCGTCCAAGAAGTTCTTGGCATCTACAGTCTTCTTTTCATTGTTGAAAGATCGCCATTGTTCATGGTTCAACCCCCCAACACCCTTTATGACCTTGACCAAGTTTGATTGCAACTTTTCTAGGAATAGGTAATGCTCCTGTGGAAGTGATGCAATAACTCCAATCACGCCATTGACAGTGCCGAAAATGACTGTAGGAATCTGACCCACGTCAGAATCAGGGAGACGCATAACAAGCGAACCGTGTCTGAACCGGTTCACGGATTCACCAAGGTGGTATTCACCAACAGACTCAAGCCTTGCTCGTTCTTCATCAGTTGTACCCTCACTATTCTTCCTGACAGAAAATAAGTTGAAATTGTTCTCAGCTCCAAGATAGATATCGTCATCGAGGATCTCGACTGCGGTCATCCAGTTTGCATTGTAGTCACGAGCCCGCTCCTCGATAGCTCCTTCTTCATGCTGAAAATAATCTTGAGTTAGGCTTTCAGCTTAAGGCAGAAAAAGCATGAAAGTGGAATGAAACATGACATCGACAAATTTAAACTAATTCCGTCAGTAGAAAATTAATAGAATAAATAAAAAATGAAGTTAGAATGTCTTTAAACTGAAAGCATGTACATCAAAATAAAAAAAAATAAAAAATTAGCATTTATTAAAAGATAGTTCATCGTACACCACCTTATATATTAGCAGCGAGATTGATTTCATCAAATCACCAACAACAATGAAATCTCCACGGGTTTGGACATAGAGAGCGAGAATGTGTCCATGATGACCACATTCTAACTGCAACTCACGGGAGCCATCATCCCGCAGCATCCATTTATACAGTTGAATCTTTTGATTAATAGCAGCAAGAAGTTTTCCATTGAATGAATTTAAAGAGTAAACTGAACCCTTTGTTTCCTTCTCCGCGATTAGCTGTAGTTTCCCATCTTCAACTACAAAAACTAGTATCCGACCCTGCAATCATAAATAAGGGGAGATGATAAGAGAATGAGGACAAAACTTAATGTGGAAAATCCATGGCTTTGAGGAAGATGAAGAATAAGGAAACACAAGAAAACATAAGGACGAAACATACAATTATAACTAGTACTGACTTATGTCTGCAAGCTTTAAGACAAGAAGGTCACCTTGGTTGGCTCACTTTCCTCAGGCAAAACATATGCAGTTCCCACGCAGTAATAAAAATTAGTGTCATCTGCAAACGAACAGCTGAGGATAGAACAACCATATTCATATGTATCAAGCGGATAAAAAGATATGATGTCAAATGTCTGATCATCTAACAATCGAACGAAGTGCATTTCAGAATCTTCATTGCTCGATTGGCAGTATTTCATAGTGCAGATCGCAAAGGTCCGGGATTGCTCTTGGTGACAGATACGCTTTGCATGCTCTCCCAGAGGAATTGTACGTATATGCAGCTTTTGGATATCGTCGATAGTCCCAATAGTAAGTTCACCTTCTTTTGCAATAGCAAGGCTGTAGATATAAAGGTAACAAGAAGATTATTGATTAGATTATTTGAAAAGATAGGGGTAATGTGCAAAAACAATTCAGCTTTAAGAAATTAATAGATGTGACTAATTTCATTGCGAAGCTTTAAGCAGGCCCTCGCTAGAAAAGTTAGGAGTTTTGCCCAGACCCACAGGAACATGGCCCATGCAGAAACCAAGTGTAAACTTAGGCTTGATCCGTACTTGGTCAGTTGGAAAATTGAATTTGAAGAGATATCCACCAAATGAAAGAGTTACAGTGAGGGATTTTTATTTATTATCAACATTATTAAAGACATCATGTAGAAGTTGACGAACCTGTCTGGGTAAGGAGCAGTGTTGAATGGACACATATAGCTTACTTCTTTCAAGTTCACATTACTGTAGAGTAACTTTTTGTTACTACTGTATATAACAGTAGGCCTATCTGATGCAGCAAACACATGTGTTGTGTTCTTAGAAGAAAACGTACGGAGCGTTATAGGCTGAGTTCCAAGTGAGACTTTTTTCCTATCTGTTAATTCGCCGGTATTCACGTTCAACAGAAAATTAAACAGGTGTCCGTCTCCAAGGGCGCATAACAAGTATGAGACCTGCGAAAAGAAAAAGAAAAATGGCATGTTGAAAAAGAAGAGAAGAAAAATCGATAACAAATTAAAGAGACATGATTAATATTGAACATAAAATACAATGGAAGGGAAATGTGGGGAGAATCATACCCCTTCAAAGGCACACAGAAGAACAGAGCGAGGAATAATCTCTCCTCCCAGTTGCTCCTTTCTTATGAGATCAAGGTCGGGAAGGGAAAATATCCGAACACTCATATCTGTCCACATACCAACCGCTGCTAGCTGACTGAAGTTAGGGTTTTCACCAATCGGGTTTATGTCAAGGCAGGACACCTCATACTCCAACTGCGCATATTTGGCTTCAGCCAATTTACCATCACCAATTTCTAGGTAAACTAGATGGCCACCTCCAGTTGCCAATAAAACCTGTAACCAAACAGAAGGCGTGCACTTTTAATACATATAGCAAGTGAAATTAGCATATGGAACCGCCCAATGCAATAATCACATTTTAAATCGAACTCATTATAAATATAAATCTCAGTATAACTGAAGTTTTGAAAAGAACCTGACTGGAATTTGCTGTGGCAACATTAACTGAAAATCCCACTGGAGCTTTCCATTCATCAAGGAGATCACGTGATGTAGAGCTGACAAGCCGTACAGAGCTTGCAGTAACCTGACATCACAAGGGATTAATTCCAGAATGTCTTCTCAACAAAAAATTTACATCAATGCTGAACTTTAACCAATAATCAATAAGTAAAATTCTTGCAAACCAAAAGGAAATTTAAACATCTCGACTCTTGTCACCAAACAAGATGCCAGAATTGAAGAAAACACAAAATAGTTCCAAAAGAGTCGTTATGATGTAACTATCAAAATCATATCAAAAGCCCGTGCTCAGCAAAGTTTAGGACTTACATCAGTTACAGTATAGATACTGGCAACTAGTTTCTCAGACTAGGTATAATAAAGTATAACATGATATAAACCATTATTTCGGTATTGAATATACATGAGTAAGATATCGAGAATCTTATTCTCGTAAAGATGCTGGAGTATTGTAAAATATATCGTATCTCGAGATATCATAAATCTTCGTATATATAACAGAACAGTTCATTTTCCACTGCTTAATCAGTTAAGCTACATAGAATTACACGATTACTTGTGAGGGATACTCTTTAAACAAGAAGATACGTTTGTATCAGAGTAAAAATATCTAACAACAACGTGAAAGTTCAAACACACTCACTTGTACAAGCTGGTTGTTTACAGCATCATGACAGAATAGAGTTTGAACCTCTGAATCAAAACCCTGTATCTCTGTTTCCTCTAACTCATCATCCAAATTCATTGCCAATATTCGAGTCTCACTGATAAAACTCACAACCAAAAAGGTATCATAAGGATCATCAGTAGATGCTCTTAAAGACCACATTCCTTTGATGCCTTGAAGTTCTACTGATGCCTGTGAAAACGAAGTAAACATAACAAGTTACTTCTTCTGATATCAGAATGATTGGATGCATATCTATGCAGATGACCTCAATGCTACAGACATCATCCTCCCCACATGACATCAGCATTGGACCAATCCCAATGTGGGCCACCAGGTTCAGGAGCACTATAGAGCATGTCAAGTACCCACATATAAGATAACATTTTAAAACATAAAGCAAGCAATGTGAAAAAATTCAGACCTGTTCATTGATCCCTATTCCATTCCGAACTATTCGTAAAGAACCATCTTTGTACGCTCCAGAACAAGTTACGACCTGACCTTGGCCCTGCCTCTCTAGGTCAACCACACAGAAATCCACGATAGGTCCCAAATTAACGTATCTTTCTACGACTTCTACATATGAGCCTTTTGCATCAGGGTGGAGATTTAGTTTTACAAGCTGTCATCAAAAGCAAAATAGGTGGAATTAATTTCCGACAATATACTAGACGATGTAGTTGTACAAACAAAACGAATTTAGATTTTAGTGACATAAGGTTTGGAAAAGGACCATGGGCCACAGGTATCATATAGCCTTCTCAATTTCTGTCTTTACTCTTTAGAGGTGTCAGACTTTGCTTTCGTAACCAGAAGTCCATAGAAAAAATGACATCAATGTTTTGGTATGAGTCTTAGCTTTTCCTCTGTCACTAAATAGTTGCAGACTAACCAAGATCACTTTTCGGTGTACGACTAAAATACTTTGCAGACTAACCAAGATTACTTTTTGGTGTATGACTAAAATATTTTAGTAAATCTGAGGTTATGGACATCCAATTTGAACTGGAAACTGGGTTGACATAATAAAAAAGAACAACCCTGTGTTGCAAGGATTGTTAATGAAAAACATAATGAAGGCGTGTCTAAATTAAAAAAAACACCAGTTTCAAATTTTGGTAATGTGACTTTTTCGATTATCTTAGGAAAAGAAGCAAAAATTACTGGAGCACACCTGCGAGTCTCCAAAGCTAGAGCCAACGTACACGATTGCATTGTCAAGGTAAGATATTGTAGATGCAATTGATGTCTCACCCAAGAGCTCAATTTTCAGACCAGTTACTCTGCAGCAAATAAACAGATGATACGATGAGAAAAAACAAGAATCCATTTCAACAATATTTTGCAAAACATAATTGGCTAATACGGATTTAAGACTGTCCAAGTTAGAAAGATCAGTCACCTTTCTTTCTCATGGGTAATCACAAGTAAGTGAAGAAGACCTGCATGATCACTGAGTAAGTAACGAGAGCCATCTGCATCAACCCTTCCATAGGCCCTTGTAATCGACTGCAAAAGCAGATTAAAAAAATCAACAAATGAAACAAGCCTGTAAATATCCATCTGCCGGCTAAAGCTTAGGGTGCAAATAAGAAGGTGTTTGTAGTAACTTACAGGTCTGGTCGGGATTGCTTTAAATACAACGGCACTGCAATAAACAATTGTTTCCTCTCCAATAATGATAACACCCCCAAGAGGCATTGGGACGGGAATTAACAAGCCAGCCCCATTATCAAGATTATTCTGTGACCATGGACCCTCCGAGAAGTCTTTTTCCTTGAGTGCAACCTCATATGTTTTAACATGTCTCGCATCTTTATTGTCCTGCAGTTCAGAGGAACCACACCGGATTTAGTTTTTACTAGACTAGAACAGCTTATGAGACAGCAAACATAACGAACAGAATATAAGTGCACATCAAAGACCTGGTAAAGAACAACAACTGTGGGTTTCGAACACCCAAAGAGGAATTTTATATCCAAAACTTGAAGCTCCTCAAGCCTGAAAGTGGAAGGGAAACATGTTAACTCGTGACAACTAAGAACCATTACATTAAGAGTGACTTGAAAAAAAGAACATGGAAATAGTAATAGACATCAATTCAAAAGCTATAAATGGCAATAACACTTTAACCTTGTGACTATGTCAAACTAACAGAGCAGGTGTGTTCAATACTAATTCTGAGAAACTAACAAAGCAGAGTCTCTACTTATCAGGGAATGGTTCCTTTTTAGTCAGAGTATTTTAATGCCAGTTCCAGCATCTCTTGAGAAATGCGCATTACAGGGAGCTGGACAAATTAGAGGAATGCTGCATGGTTACGACCGGTATGGATGTTTTATGCTTCAGGTTCTGGGGAAATTGGGCAAAAACCTGTTTTCTTTATCGTGTATGAGGTATCCTCCTTCTGCTTCTTATTTCTTTTTAAAATATTCTATTTCATTTAGTAGTAATCAAACCTCGATGCTTGATGAAACAGTGAAATTAGTAGTCAACGAAGCAGGGGTGGCCAAGCTGACCAACGTGGTTCACATTTGCAGCCAGACCTAATAATGTGACTATTGGCCACATCACTGCTATATATGGGAAGAAAAGAAGGGAAAAGAGAACAACACACAGATTTTGGATAACTGTGATATGAGATGTAATCATGAGAAAACATAACACACGAGGAATTTTGAAATGTGCAGTATATATGTCATGATCTGGAGAACTAATGGGAAATCAAAACGCAGTTACTTTGGTTCTCAATCAAAGCGTTAAAGAGATGCCAGATGATTTTCTGGCTCTCAGATATTTGTCGAGGAAAGTTTACCACATACAATGTAATGGCAAACTGTCACAAGTTATTCCATGCATTCTAAGGTATAAATATAAACTGATCTACTGCATATACTAACCAGCTGTATAGCTCCATTAAAAAGTAGTGCAAAACCCATAACTTTTATTGAAGACACCAGTGTAACAAATGCTTAATATTTAGTGAATAAGAGTAGTACCTTATGTTAAATGCTTCCTTCAGCTGCCCTCTACTATCGAAGGGTATAACCTGAATTAGCAAACAGATAATTTGGAGTCATTAAAGGAGACTTGAAGAACTCTAATACAATGCAAATAGAAAAGAAAACAACCAAATCAAGCCAAATAAAAAGGGCAGCTAAACTTATACGAAGAGGAGATTTAAAGATTACACACCTTGAATAAGCCATCATAAAGATGCAGACCGATTAATCTGCAATCAGGATCTATGATACCAATCTATACACAAAATAAAGATGGGGATTAAAAGTAAATCATACCCGTGTTGTTCTTTAAAACCAATACGATGTCAAATACAGGTTACACAACGAGCGATAACCATCTCAACATAAGTGAAGTAAAAGACCGTATGCAGCAGAAAAAAACATCGTAAGGAGTAACTAATGACTCTTAAGAGGTTTACATAAGCTTGAAAGTGCATGAAAGGCAAGTTCTGAAAAGGTTTCCAACTGTAAAAGAACATGAACATGGACGCGTAACATGAGAACTAAAGCAGACATAACTTGATAGATGTGATATTTTGTTACTTTAGGCACGAAGACACTTTGGACACTTGAACAGCACTAGGAACATTTGGCATCAGAGATGGTATTCAAATACAAAATCTCAAAATCTCATTCAGCTATGTGTCATTCAGCTCAACCCTTTCTTGCTAATTATCTATTTCCATGGTTATACATGTATTAGTGGGATGTCTGTGTTCTGAGATACAGTATATAACAGCAGCAGCTATGTCACCTATCGTGATTCTGTGAGCTATCGACTACATTATATCACTAAATAAATAGAGGGAAACCAAAAATAACGAGCTATGTAAATCAATTCAAGATTCTATTGACAGATAAACAAACCTGCCCATTGTCGGTAGGACGACCAATGCGATCCGAGACATCACCTGCTGCCCTGCACATGAAAAAGAACACAATTTCTTGTGCTTAAGTATGTGTAAGTGGTTACTTCCAAGCTCCAGTCTTCCAAAGATACTTCAGATGCTTGCAAAATATAATTACAAAAACTCATAGTCCTATATTAAAAATTTTGACACTATTTTCTAATAAAAATAAAATAAAATTAGACACTATTTTCTAGCAACGGAAATGAATGGGACTTGCTAAACCCAGCCTGAATTTCAATTGCAAGCAAGCAACAAAACCAGTACTGTTACAAAGAAACATAATCTCAACCAATGGGATTTGCTAAACCCAGCCTAAATTCAGGGAGAACTGGGAAGTGAACTAGAAAACCTAACGAGAATATCAAAGAACGCTCTTTTTAGATCGTTACTGGAGACGATGAAGGTCTACTGGCCTAGAGAATGTATATGGTGCATGTGATCCCTAAAGAAAGCTAACATTGTAGTCTACAACCGGTGCAAAATAGTGGCCCGACACTCAACTTTTACATTATGGAATTAAACTGCTAAATAAATTAGAGAGTATAGTCATATGCAGAAAGAAAAGAAATCTTGGACGCAAGTCTTAATAGCAGTTCACTGTGTATCACGAAGGTTACTGGCAAGCAAATGGTAGACTCTCATTGGTTCTTATACAATAGATCAAGAAGATAACGAATAATATACTAAATATGAAGACCAAAATCTGATTTAAGTTTCAAATAACTTGCAAGGAGAATCAACATTAAATGCAATGGTGGCTTGACCTGAAAATAGTGCCAACAAGGGAAGAGCGATTCAAGAATAAGACAACCACAACAATCTAGGCTGGATGAGGAAAAGGAAGCAGATGACAAACATGTATCTCCGATACTTTAACACAAAGATCTACCACGAATACATTAAGAATGGAGTTATTTAGTTGAAACTTTAACACAGCACTGGGATGGTTGAGGGTTCAAGTAATCAGATTTATTCAAGACTCAAGGACTCAATGCAAGGTTTAGTGCAACTAATGTAACTATTCTTCTAATCTTTCAAAATAATAATGTTTTATGTCAACAGCTATCCAAATCGTATATTTGCAAATAGACACCTTACTATTTGTCAAAAAAGGGAAAAACAAGGGGGTAGGAATGGGGGGGAATAGTGCTTAGTTTCAGAACTTTTAAACATATACCTGGTCACAAGTTCAGATGACTCTGCATCCCACTGTAAAACGCAAAACTTATATCTCTCGGTAGCAATAAATAAAAAATCTTGAGCTTCTCCCTGATTAGATGCAAAGAAAGAAAAAACGAAAATATAAAACTGTAAAACTCACAGAAACACATATAAATAATCACATGACTCTGAAAAATTGAAAAGGAGAAACTCACATGAGGGCGAAAAAGCTCGAGTGTTGCGATTCTTCCGTATATTGGCACATCCAGTACAGCCTGCGAGACAAAATGCTCTCTTAATCTTAAGTTTGAACCATAAAAGTGGTAATGGACATTAAATATCCATATATCACCCAAACAATAAAAAGAAGTGAAATTCTAGTACAAGAAGGTTATGTACCATTGTACCAACAAACATAGCCAACAATAACGAAACATGCATCTAATTTAGATAAAAGAATTCGTAAAGCTCGTTCCGAATACCTAACAGAATAGCCCGACAGTAAGTCTATTAAGACAAAATGCTCTCTTTTGTCACTCTTTACTTGGTAATACCCATATCACATTTGCTTACTTAGTTTCGGGAAACAATGTTGTACTTAAAACTTCGAAAACCTAAATCTTCCCTTCAATTACTCAAAACTTTACAAGTTTTACATAATAATACTTGATTATTTTAACTACCAAAGCATCCATTGACACAAAACCAAACCCTAGGGTGCAAAAACATGGGTTTAGGAGAAAAAAAATTACATGAACAAAAGATACAAGATTTAGTAAACCAGGAATACAAACTTAATAAATCAATACCTGTAACCCTTGAGCATTAATGACATGAATCTCAATACGAGTACATTTCCTGGTAAAAAAAAAAAAACT
>NC_039358.1:13519225-13545034 GCF_003573695.1 Papaver somniferum
AAACTTTTTTATCAAAAAAAAAAAAAACCTAATCAACAAAATGAAAACGATCAAAGAAAGAACAAAAAAATGCCCTAAATAGTTGCAGAAATCAAAGAATCTAATAGGAATAAATAAAGGGTTTTAGTGAGAGAGACAGAGAGGGGGAACATACGCAACGATGAGATTAAGTTCGTGAGGGGAAGTGAAATTTCCTACACATGAATGAGTAACATTGGTGGGTTTGTGAGCTGTTACTACGTAATTCCATAAACTCATCTCTGAATCTTCTTCTGTGTGTCTAGAAACCCTTGATAGTTCTTTGGCTGGTTTCAATCGAAGTTGTTCCCTTTTGTTGCCGCTGTTGCTACCACCACTAGAGCATTCCACAGACACAAGAAAAGGTATATGGATGGTAGACTCTAATAACTGTCTAAGAACTCCTTCAATTCGTTTGGGCTTGGAGTTGGGCTTATACTCAACTCAAGTTTGAGAATTTGGCTCCGTCTGCATCCATCTAACTCATCGTCGATTTTAAGTTTGGCATCCTCCTCTAATCAATCATCATCGATCGTCTAAGGAAATGTGGTGTATATGTATGTACGTGGGTCAAAGAGCGGTCGAGATCGTCTGAAAATTTGGACGGTAGAAATTATGCCTTGGTCCCTTAACTTTAATTCTGCCAAACTTTAACTAAACCATGTAGCCGTCCGACCCTTTTCTATTCTGCCCGACCTTACTTAGCCGAGGTAAATAAAATCTAAGAAAAGCTAACACTTCCCTAATCTAAAAAACATTCCCAGCAGTTAACCCTAAACAGTCGAGCTAAACAATGCATGTAGGTCCGTGCAGTGTCAAGGTCACTTTCTATTTTATTAAGAAGTAACCAATTTTAGGTTGGATCCATATATCTGATTAAATTCACGCTCTTTCTGAATCCTAATTGGATGCTTAATATTTAAGGAAGGGTTACAAAGATCAACGCCACTCTAACTCAACGTAAGAGTTGATCATGAAAGTGAAAAAACATGGAATTGATCATGCAGCTACCATAATTGTTGTAATTAATCCTTACGAAGGTTTTAGCTGTATATAAATTACCAACTCATTAAAATCTCAAGTCTCAACAAACATCCATACCTTCACGTAAAGACAAGTTTCCTTTATTAATTGTCATCAACGAACTCCAGCAAAATATACTAAACCACCGAAAGGTAGAGATTAGGCACCCACCCTATACAACCCGGCTCTACACGTCCCTAATCACCCAACCCTATATTAACTTCGACCTCAGATAGCCTTAGGTTTTATGTTTTCCAGTTTTTTTCTATAGTTTAAGAGTACAACTAGCAACTCAAACTTTAGGAGAACGAAACCCCAGTTTTCTGATTCGATATGATCGTTAATTTGGCCACCAATTCGAAGTTGATAAGCAGTCAGATTAGTTGAGACGGATACGTGCTGGGGTGCTTCTGATTCACAGTTGATCAATCTCTGGACCTGATGCTTTCTTCTTTCGTAAATCCTCGGTTAATATTTCTATGTATATGACTGATACCATTATTGACAAGTTTTTAGCAGATTGATACTATTTATATCACTGATTCCCTTGACAAGTTTTTAATTGAAGTGATATTGTTTTTCTCCATCATCTAATAACAAGCTTGCTGCACGCATGCACGAATCACTACCTTATCAGCTGACAAAAAAAAGTACACCAACCGATGGGAAGGTTTGAAAATTCTTAAAGAAAAGTTGTATCGTCTCTATGGTTAGTATGTGGCTTTTTTTCGTGTTTGTTGTGCATATTATAGTCATGGTGTTGCATACCTAAGCTGTGACGGCTACAACTAGGCTGCCCTTATCCAATTTTCGAGTGCCTTAATACAATCAGTCATGTCCATTTGATTTTTGTCACGTGTCATTCATCCATTGTGCCTCTCTAGGGTTCGAGGATTGGTTAAATGTTGTAAGAAAACCCTTATATGTTTATGAGAAATAAATGAACTGAAGTTGGCTGCGCTGTTTTCATCCAGAATTGACCTGAATCTCTGATTAATGAGCTACTAAATTCATTTTATCCATCACTTCTTTCATTTATGTTGTTAATTTGTTGTAAGTATACAATAATTGGCATCAGAGCCGTTTTTTCCACTTAAAAATCATCCAAAAAAAAATTCCACCATGACTTTGAAGGAGGTTGAAACGGAGGTCAAAAAATTGAAGACATCTCAGGGTGTTCTTCATACTCAAATCGTTGATGCTCTAACTACTAAGTTTGATAATCTTATGAAATTGCTTGAGAGATCGAATTTTCTTCAAATACACCCTGAGAAACCATCTAGTACTCACAATGAAGATAATACACAGTTTCCACATACCACAAATCCCCACTATACCACCCTCGAATACCAAAGCTAGACTTCCCCAGATTTGATGGTGATAATCCGAGAGGCTAGATTCAGAAAAGTGAGAGGTATTTCAAGATCAATGATACTGAAGAGCATCTCAAGGTAAATATTGCTTCAATTTATTTAGAAGGTAGAGCTGAGAGGTGGTTTCTAAATTTTCATTTAATCGACCTCGTATTACATGGCCTGACTTAGCTGCTCATATTTGTGCTCGATTTGAAAATCCCATTGAGGAAAATTTTGTGGGTAGTTTTAATAAACTTATTCAGAGTTCAACTGTGGATGATTATTATGAACAGTTTGAATCATTGAAAGCCTTGATGTTGAAAATGAATCCTTCACTTTCTGAGAACTATTTGATCATGAGTTTTCTTAGTGGTCTCAAAGAGGAGATTGGTAGATCAATTTCTATGTTTCACCCTTCCACTCTATCTGAAGCTTTTTCCTTAGCTAGATTGCAAGAGCATAAAGTCAATATTGCAGCTACAGCTACTAAGCCATTCACTAGATCATTCAATACTCTTTTCAGCATAACAGACCATTTTCCTCACCCAATTTTCCTCCTAAACCAATTCTTACTTCACCTAAATCTGCATCAGTGACACCAAAATCTTTTTCTCCTACTCCATCCATCCAATTCTACAAGCCATACAATTAAGAGACTAACTCAAGAAGAAATGCAGAAGAGACCAAGGTTTGTGTTACAATTGTGATACAGTTTATAGGCCAGGCCATTTTTGCAAGGGAAAACAAAAAATATTCATGCTCCAAATGGACACTTCTGAGTCACATGATACTGAAGATGAGGAGGAAGTTTTTGAGGAAGCTGTTGAGTCTCCACTCAACTCTGATATTGAGATATCCCTTCATGCTCTAACTGGCACTGTTACAGGTGACACCATAAGAATTCCTGGTATCCTCAACAAGCAGTAGGTATCAATTCTAATTGACTCAGGTAGTACCACTAGTTTCATTGATAGCAATTTATCTTCTACACTTCAATGTACTATTACTCCTACTGCTCCAATGTTAGTCACTGTTGCTAATGGGGAAAAAACAGGTAGCACTGGCGTATGTTCTCAGCTTCCCTAGAGTATTCAAGGGCACAAATTTGTAGAAGATCTGGGAATTTTACCTTTGGGGGGTTGTGATATTGTCTTGGGAGCATATTGGCTGAGAAAGTTAGGTGTTGTGGTTTTTAACTTCTCTAAACTCAGTATTACCTTTAAGTACCACAATAAGAGGATCGCCTTACAAGGAGTTACTCCAGCCAATATATTACTCATCATGAGTGGGTCAGAAGCTAAGAAGTTCTTTGCCAACACTACTCATGATGTTGTGGGTCATTTATATTCTATTTCTTCCACTACAACACCTACTTCCCCTCCTGCACCTCTTTTGCCCTTACTACAGGAGTTCACTGATATTTTTCAAGAACCTTCCACCCTACCTCCTAAAAGAAGTCTAGATCATACAATTCCATTACAATCAAATTCTACTCATGTCAACCAAAGGGCTTACAGATGCCCATACATCCAAAAATCAGTGGTAGAACAACTAGTTCAGTAGATGTTGAATTCTGGAACTATTCAGCCCAGCCACAACCCATTTGCTTCCCCTATACTTTTGGTGAAAAAGAAAAATGGTTCTTGGAGGTTTTGTGTGGATTATAGGAAGCTCAACAACATTACTGTCAAAGACAAATTCCCTATACCCATTACTGATGAGTTATTAGATGAGATAAAAGGTGCAGTTATTTTCACAAAAATTGATCTTAGAGTTGGCTATTTTCAAATCAGAGTCCATGATTTGGACATTTTCAAAACTTCATTTAGGACACATCAAGGTCACTATGAATTCAAAGTTATGCCTTTTGGGCTTACCAATGCCCCTGCCACATTCCAGGCACTCATGAATAAAATCTTTCAACCATTTCTCAGAAAATTTGTTTTAGTGTTCTTTGATGATATCCTCATTTACAGTTCTAGTATGTATGAGTATTTGGAACATCTCATGTTGGTTTCTCTCCTCTGACAGCACCAACTATTTGCCAATTAGTCTAAATGTTGTTTTGGTCAACATTCTTTAGAGTATTTAGGGCATATAATTACAGCTGAAGGAGTGTCTGCAGATCCTAACAAGATTTCTTGTATGCAACAATGGCCAACTCCTACAACTATCAAAGAACTTAGAGGATTTCTTGGTCTTACACTCTTACTGGATAGTATAGAAAGTTTATAAGAGGATATGGTGCCATTAGTAAACCATTAACTGATAACTTAAGAAAAATTCATTCATCTGGAGTCAAGAAGCTACTAATGCATTCAATAAACTCAAGGAAGCAATGACTCAAACTCCAATATTAGCTCTTCCATATTTCACAAAGCCATTTGTGGTTGAGAGTGATGCCAGTGATGCTTGCATTGGAGCTGTTCTACTCCAAGACAATAAACCAATTGCTTATTTTAGCAAACCATTGGGCCCAAGAGCTCAGGCATTGTCCACCTATGAGAAGGAGTTTTTAGCAATTGTCATGGCAGTACAAAGATGGAGGTATTATCTGCAGGATAAAAAATTTATCATCAAGATTGATCATCAAAGCATTCAGTACTTCCTCAATCAGAAGATTACCACCACTCTACAACAAAAATGGATCATTAAACTACTTGGATTTGATTATGAAATCCAGTACAAGAAGGGCTCTGACAATGTGGTGGTTGATGCTCTCTCCATAATTCCATCTCCTTCTGGACAATGCAATTCTCTGAGTACTCTCTACCCCAGCATGGATGCATGAGGTGTTACTCAGCTATGAAAATGATTATAAATCTCAAAAGCTCACTTCACAATTACTGCTCCAGCCAAACTCCACTCCTCATTTTACAATTATTGAAGGTATCTTGAGATATAAAACTAGAATCTATCTTGGTTCTGGTTATGATATAAGGACCAAAGTTTTGGCTTCCTTACATGCCTCCACTGTGGGTGGCCATTCAGGCTACTTATATGAGAGCCAAACACCATTTCTATTGGCCAGGCATGAAGAATGATTTCCTACTTTTTGTGTCTCACTGTGATATATGTCAGAGAAATAAAAGTGATTCAACCACTCATGTTGGTCTTCTCCAACCTCTTCCTATTCTAGATCACTCTTGGCAGCACATTATTATGGATTTTATTGAGGGACTACCTATCAGTGACACAAAGAGTGTGATTTTGGTCATTGTGGATAGACTCACCAAGTATGCACATTTCATTGCTCTACAACACCCTTATACAACTGCATCTGTGGCCAAGGCATTTCTTAATCAGGTATTCAAACTTCATGGTTTACCATCTTCAATTATATCTGACAGAGATAAGGTGTTTACAAGCAATTTTTGGCAAGACTTATTCAAGGCTCTAGGCACTAGCTTGAACTTAAGCACAACTTATCACCCACAAACAGATGGCCAAACTGAAAGGGTCAATGCTTGCTTAGAAAACTATTTAAGATGCATCACTGGTCACAAACCTAGTCAATGGAGTCAATGGGTTGAACTTGATGAATGGTAGTATAATACCAGTTTCCATAGAGGCTTAAGAATGTCCCTCTTTCAAGCTCTCTATGGCTATGTGCCACCTCATATGGCATTTCCTTCTTCTGCCACCACCTCTGTAGCAGCTGTTGAAACTTATCTTAAAGAGATAGCTGCAATGCTGGACCTACTTAAGGAGTCACTCCACGGAGCTCAAGAGAGGATGAAGTTGTATGCAGACTCCACTAGAGTTGAAAGATCCTTCAATGTGGGTGATCTGGTGTACCTTAAACTGCAACCTTACAGGAACGCATCTATTGTAGTTAAAATAAATTTTAATATCTCTGCAAAATACTATGGACCATTTCATATACTGTAGAAAATTGGTCAAGTAGCTTATAAGATGGAGTTACCTTCTCATTCGCGCATACATCCAGTATTCCATGTCTCTCAACTGAAGAAACACATTAGTGCTCAGATTATTCCATTTCCTACTCTGCTAGTGGTGGACCTTCATGGTGATATCATTATGATTCCTGAAAAAGTGTTGCAGCAAAGGACTGTGTTGATTGTCAACAAACTGATACGACGGGTACTAATCCAGTGGACCAATTCATCACCAGAGAATGCTACATGGGAGGCCATCACAAATATCAGAACACACTACCCAAGATTCATCCTTGAGGACAAGGATGTTGCTCAGGGGGAGGCAATGTTGCATACTTAAGCTGTAACGGCTACAACTAGGCTGCCCTTATCCAATTGTCGAGTGCCTTAATACAATCAGTCTTGTCCATTTGATTTTCGTCACGTGTCATTCATCCATTGTGCCTCTTTAGGGTTCGTGGATTGGTTAAATGTTATAAGAGAACCCTTATCTGTTTATGAGAAATAAATGAACTGAAGTTGGCTGCGCTGTTTTCATCCAGAATTGGCCTGAATCTCTGATTTAGGAGCTACTAAATTCATTTTATCCATCACTTCTTCCATTTCTGTTGTTAATTTGTTGTAAGTATACAACACAAGGGAGCTCAGTTTTTCACCGCTTAATTGGGGGCCCCGAAAAAAATTAGGGGCCTCACACTAGAAGACAAAAAATATCACCCAAACCTAATTTCAATAGCCCCTTATCCAAATATTTTAGGTAATGACTAATCAATCCTTATTTAATTAGTGATAATCTTACTTAATTAGTGTTAATCTTGCTTAATTTGATTTTAACCTTTTTTTTCAAATTATTTGTTTGCAACTTTTTATTTTTTTGCCCAGTTTTGTATGAAAAATCGTCATGGTAGTGAAGTGTTTCATTGACGATCCTCAAAAATCGTTACTATTTCAAAAACGACCTCAACAGTCGTCTTTGTTTCATTGACGATCCACAAGAGTCATTAATGCTTCAAAAACAACACTCATGAGTCGTCATTGTTTCAATGGGCCGTTATCATCCTAGTAGAGTTATTAATGGAGGAAATACATTAAAGGTCGTAATTGTATTGAATAAGACCATGACGAACCTTCGATGTATTTCCGCCATTAATGACTCTTCAGAGAAGATAACAACCCTTTTATATGCATTAACGACACTTTAGAGTCGTCAATGAAACAATGACGACTCCTCAGGGTCGGTTTTGAATCATTAACGACTCTTGAGGTTCTTCAATGAAACAATGACGATTCTTGAGGGTCGTTTATGAAATAGTAACGACTCTTGAGGGTCGTCAATGAAACACTTCACTACCATGACGATTTTTCATACAAATCTCGTCAAAAAAGTTAAAAAAATTAAAACTAAAAAAAATAAAAATAAAATAAAAATTAATAAGTTGACATGTGTCACAATCCTAAGAGTTGGAATAATCTTGTCTTTTCATTGCATTTAGACACCCCTTATTCTCTTCCCATGAATGGGGACGGGAATCTAGTCCCCTAATTAGTTTTTAGGGGTCCCAATTGAACGGTGCAGTTTTTGAATGCATACAACTAATTACCATTCCGTCAATTTTCTTATGCTCTCGATCACCAATGTTATTATTGAATATAATAAGAACTTTAGGACTTCTGACACAGATTTTGAGTCTCAAAGTTGTGGCTTCCAAATAGCTAGGAGATTTGAAGAGCTGTAACGTCTTCCAACAAGATGTAAGCGAATCAGCAACTCTAAACCTCTTCGTACAGTGTCGTTAGAGGGATAGACTAACTAAACTTAAGCGCAAGCCAAAAACGACGCTGCCAGAAAAAATTCTATCACAAGGACCGAAAGAATGGTACAAGAAGTCGTATAACTGCTGCAAAGGTTGGATGTGAGTTACAGTTTATTTTTTAAGTGATTTTGCTTGAGAGGTGTTTATACATCGTTGACGAATGGTGTCCAGCAACTGATGGCCGACGAACTTTAGATTCTTTTCTGAACTAACTCCTTATAGAACTTGAATTATATATCTTAAAAGTTATTAAAAGAGTCATATAATAAAACTATATTACTTATTCATTTCCATGGACAATAATTACTGCGTATTGTGCGTCCAAGAGATAAGTACCCACGTTGTAACCAAGCTCGGTTGATATTGTAGACTGTAGAGATTAGGGATTGTAAGCTAGGTTTACCTATTGTCGCCATTTCAAGCGCAGTATAGTATAATCTATTGATACGTTTAGTGATTCCATTAAACTTCCTATGCACGTTCTGTCGATGATTTCCTTCACCTTTGCTTTACCTCATCTCCTTCCGTCATATAAAAATTACAATCCTGGAAAATTTTGCAAACGTGAATATATAGGCACTCCAAACATAATGCTACTACAGAAAATAGTTAACTTTATTTTTTGTTTTTCTAGTAATAAATTTCTTTACGTAGATTTCTGTTGTGTCCTACAACTACTACCAAGTATATACATTGATGGACTATGACCACCGTAATTATGAGAAGAAGAAAAAAGACTCAGCAATTGCTTTCAATAATGAAATTAGTGTAAAAGTTTGTTGCACGGAGAATCACGTGTATTTTATCATTAGCTTTTATTCTTTAAATACATGGGATAAAAAGAAGGTAGTAGTACATGTGTTGATTGAGTTAGAGGAAATGTTACATGTGTCTAGCATGGAGAGAAGTTTTCCATGCATAGTGACACATGGGGGTGGTCAACCACACCACCAATAATATTCCTACAACACTCTCCTTGGATGACCACCATTGTGAACTAACTGCTTTGTCAAATCCTTTTCAGAAAACATTTGTTGTTGAAAAACTAGTCAAAGGAGAAAGACATTTGAGCTTCTGAAATGGTGTCGCATGTCTGGACTCTTCTCCTTTGTAGAACCGTGTCAGGAAAAATATTTCGCACAAAAACCTGAACACTTGTAAGGAGAAGAATAACCTCAACCGAAGTTGTATCTCTAGTGTTTTTGTTATCTCATTAAAAACCTTTCCGAGTAACAAAACCCTGTGGGAAAAAGTAACCTCGGTGAAGGAAAAGAGTACAACACACTTTGATGTCATCAGTGCATCGCTAGATGCTCCCCCTGATGTCGACATCTCTCCATGATTATGGTATTATTGTTGTCTCATTAAAACCCTTTTCGAGTAACAAAACCGAGTGGGAAAAAGTAACCTCGGTGAAGGAAAAGAGTTCAACATACCATTTGGTGCTTCCCCTGATGCATGCCAATTTCTTTAGTCTAATACATTCATGGGAGTGGACAGTTCCCTTAGTCTTATGGAGTCATGGAAGTTCGGAAAATCTCTTTAGTCCTATACTTCTCACATATTTTTAAAATGTGGACTTAGGTAATGACTTAGTAAATAAGTCTTCCACATTTTCGTCAGATTTTACTTTACTGACTTGAATGTTTAGAAGACATTGTTGTTGCTGATTGTAAAAGAACTTCGGTGATATATGTTTCGTATTATCACCCTTAATATACCATTGCTTCATTTGTTCGATGCAAGCTGCATTATCTTCATGAATGCAAGTTGGCTCTTCGGTGGTATAACTCAAACCACATGTCCCTCGAATATGTGTAATGATAGACCTTAAGCATATACACTCACGAACCGCCTCATGTAGGGCAATGATCTTAGATTGGTTCGTGGAGGTAGACACAAGGGTTTTCTTGGTCGATCTCCAGAATACCGTTATATTCCCGATAGTGAACACGTATCCAGTTTGTGATCGACCTTTGTGTGGGTCTGAGAGGTACCCAGCATCAGCAAAACCAACCAAAACATTATTTGGGGTTCTGGTGTAAGGAGTCGCAATTTCATTAGCATCTCTTCTTTCGTCTTCGTAGGGATAAAACAAACCCAAGTGGCAGGTCCGGAAGAGTGTATAAAAATGATGCGATAAAAACGGGCCTACAGTAATACCGCAAGTGCACGGTCGTCAGTTGTAGCTCGTGCAAGTACGGGTCGATCCACAGAGATCGGGTGTGTTTCGGAAGTGTTTTAGCTAATTGGGTTCCTAGATTTGCTTTGGGCTTAGAAGCCCTTTGGAAGTGTTGGGCTTAATGTACTATTGGGTTTGAATGCCCTTTGAATGGATTGGGCTTAGTGGGTTTGTTAAACATAAAATGAACTGAGCTTGGGCTCAGTTATCTTTAAAGTGCAAATGGGCTGTGGTTCTAGAAACTGGTCTGAGCTTTGGGCTCAACAGTTCAACTAGGAGTTGGGCTTAACAGTTCACTTGCAAGTTGGGCTTAGTAGTGAACTAGGCTTTTGCCTTAACTGGGCCTTAGTGAACTAGACCTTGGTTTTGGTCTTACAGTTAAGAATCTGGGCCTTTGGGCTTCACTGAGTTGAACTTGGGCTCAAGAATGAAGTGAGCTTTGGAGCAAAGCAAGCAGCAGCTATGCAACAACCACAGAAGAGAAGTCAGTATTGCAACAGCAGCACAAGGCAAGGAGTGGCAGTAGCAGTGCAAGAAAGACAGTGGCAGGAAGCAATGCAGCAGTGCTGCAGGGCAACAGAGGAAGAGCTGCACAGAAGAAGCAGCTGCAGTAGAAGAAATGCAGTAGCAGCTGCAACTTGGCAGCAACATCTGCAGAAAGGCAGCAGTGCAGTAACAACAGAGCTGCAGCAACAGCTGCAGCTGCTTAAGCAGTGAACAAAAAGCAAGCAGGAGTAGCAGCAGACAGTACTGCAGGTCTGCACAGCAGCTGCACAAGCAGTGCAAGTAGCAGCAGCAGTCTGCAAGGCCAAGAGAAAAAGCAGTACTGCAGCAGCAGCACAAGGATGAGGCAGCAAGAATAACAAGTAACAGCAGCACAAGGCCAAGAGAAAAAGAAAAGGGAGCAATTAACAGGAAGAGAAATAGCAGCAGGGGAAACAAACAATGAAAATGCAAAACAGAAAATGCAGGAAAACCAAACAAATGAAAGAAAACAATACTAACAGTTGAAGATGGATGGCAAACTAGGGCATTGATTCCACCTCTTAACCTAGACTAAGTTGGATATTCCAATTGCAACCAAAATGTCCTCCCAAGGTACTAGTTATCTGATTAAAGCATAACTAGTCTGAGGTTTGGACCATAAGCAATTCACATGGGTTGCTGCACTTTCAGTCACAGGGGTATCCTAACTACAGAGTATGCCTGACATACAATGTGAGAGCAAAGTGATGAAAAGCAAAAATTGTAATCTCCTACACAGTGGCTTTAAGGTTTCATCTTCACCCTAGTGGTGAATTAGAACATGCTAACAAACATCAAACAGATACACACAACAACATCATACACATCACAATAAAAAACATATGCAAATGGTTAACAGTGCAATGTAACAGGAGCAAGATAATAACAGTAACAATTGAAATTAAGCTAACCCAAATTGGGTGGAAACTTGGCTAGTCCAAGAACAGTTTTTACATCTCACATCACTTCCCTTTTATACCCAAATTATCAAATTAGGGTTTACACACATTTTCCCCAAAAATATCAATACACAGTACAATTAGGGTTTTTTTTAAATTACACAAAATTTACTTACAAACTCCCAAAATTTGCTCGACCCATGCCTCCTCTAGTCCTTGTTGCTCTTCCTCTGCTCCTATTGTCCCCTAATTTCGAGTTATTTTACTCACCCCAAAACCTAGGGTTTCAGAGGTTGTGAGATGAAGAAAATAACTAGGCTAGGGTGTTGTCGGTGAAGAGATGGTAGTGGCAGTGATGGAACTGGTGGTGGTGAAGGAAACGACAGCGACAGAGGGGGGAGGTGGTGGAGTTGCAGAGCTCTGCAACTGTCGGGTGAAGGAGATGAAGTTTTGGGAAGGAGGGAGTGTTTGGGTGGTAGTATAGGGTTTGGTGCTAGGGTGTGAAGCGGGATTATCTGAAGTTGATGAGCAGCGATCTGGTCCGTAGGATGTGACGATGGTAGGTAGATCGGACGTCTAAGAGAGAAGCAGTTTGTAGCGACCGTTGGATGCGGAACACAACGAAGTCAACGGTGCTAGATTAGGTTAGGTGCTGTAGTGTTGGGCGGAACCATCAGGATTTGATGCACAGTGATGAGGTGACCGCTGGATTCAACTACCATCTAATCTGAAGGCTTGGAATTTCAGCGCTGTGGTGCTCGGCAGAGACTTCAGATTTTGATGCTCTATGAAGGAGCGACCGTCGGATGCTCCTGAGAACTGATCTGATGGCTGAGAACGGATGCGCTTTTGTGTGTAGAAAATGAGGTTGTGCGCACCATTCTTCGCGGCTTCCTCGCGTAATTTCTCCCGGCTTTTCACTACTTTTCTGCTCTTTTCGCTCCACACTTCATCCAGATTTTATTTGTTACCTAAAAATGCAAAATTAAGTAAGAAAAATATTTATTCTTGAAAACAATGAAAATACAGAATATGGGATAAAATGTAGAATTAATGCATAAAAGATGAGTTAAATGCCAACAAAAAAGGATAAATATATACAATATTTGGCACTCATCAAATACCCCCAAACCTGAATTTTACTTGTCCTCAAGTAAAACAAAACTAAGGAAATCCTAACTATACCACTGTCGCTGGTCTCTCGAATGCATTTAGCGTATGCACTAAGCCTTTTAAACCACTAAGTGTCCCTAGTGGACGAGTTGAAGTCTCGTGAAGGTTTACCAGAGGTGTGCCTACAAAACCTAATGACAAAATATAAGCTCATATTCCGTCAAATGTGACATGTGCAAAACAGTTTAAGCTCACAGCAAAATGGAGATGTCAATCTAGCTATCAAGGCACAATCCTAGCACTGATAACAAATAAGGACATGTGATAAGAGTGTAAAGTGTATCTACACATGTGTAAAGAAAGATCTGAAGTTATGACTACTAATCACCAAGAGATAGTTTCTCAGGCTAAGAACTGAGGTCGAAATCTAGCTAGCTGTCCGGACTTTACGAGAATTGTGAATGAGTTGGAGGTATTTCACAATTACTCGCGTTGTACATCAATGGCATACACCCTCCTTGCTTATTACAATGAAACAACAAAATGACTATTTACATGACTCTTATTTACATTGACTACTCTCTTTTTATTTTTGGAACAAGAGATGATGGAATTGATAAATACTTGATTTTTTCTTTTGTATTTTTCTGATATTTTTTTTTCTGAATATATACATCGTTTTTTTTTTTTTTTTTTTAAGAAGGAAACACTTTTGATACATATACAAAAGAAACAAAAAATTACATGACACTTTGCAAGAGGTAGCCCTTTTTGATGCACCCAGTTAAATTCGATGGTTGTCTTTCTTAATGTAACCTCCACCTTCTATCCCAACCAACCAAAGAACAAGCTAGTCAAGTTTCGTTCAGTATTCTAAAGTGATTGTCAATCGTAACTTCCTATCAAACACCTTGAAGATCGAGGCCATACATGTATTGGTAGATCGTGCGCGTGCAAATTTCTTATCACTATGTGAATTGTGCTAGAATCAGGGTGCCTAAATATCTAGACTAAGACTCCTAATAATTATACATATTTGCACAAGAGTCAACATTTCAAGGTAAATGAGCTTCATTTTTTATGATTTTTCATTTTTTTAATTTTTTTGAATTTTGATTTTTCAATTTTTTTGGAATTTTTCAATTTTTTCAAAAAGAAGAAGGAGTTCGTTTTCAATTATGGCAAATTATCATGGTATCTACTCTATACCCCCAAACCTAAACTAAACATTGTCCTCAATGTTTCAAAATATGGAAAGAATTAAAATGCAACATATGAAAAGGGACATGCTGAGTAGAGTAAAAGGAGAGAGAATACCCGATTTCGGCGAAAGCAGAATTAAAACTCCGTTATTCAAGGCAAAAATCCAACATATTTCAGCCGAGGTCATATTGGATTAGAAAAATATATACAAAATGAAATTTAACTAACACATTATCTACAAGAAAATTTGGTTTAAAAATGGGAGCAAAGTAGAAATTTGGTTTTTGAATTGGGAGCACGCCCACTGTTGTCCTCTAATGGAATGGAATGAAGGCTGCGGCCTACGAAAATCCAAGTTTTAATTTTGAAAGTTTAATTTGGCCCAGTTGGTTAAGGCCCGACGTTTGTTTTAAAACTTTGGTTTCGAGGTCCACTTTCGAGTGGAATACAAGTCCAATTGATGCTTACAAGCTCAGCTGGGTTTAAACCCAGAGTTCAAAATACAAGTCCAATGAAAGAATTTAAACAAGCCCACAAAAAATAAATACAAGCCCACAAATAAATTATTACAAACCCAAAATAGAAAAATAAAAAGCCCAAAAAATTGGGTTAATTATTACAAGCCCACAATTAAATAAATTTGGAAGCCCACAGGTTGGGTTCTCTCAATGAATGGGTTTAGGCTTACCTTTTTAGCACAGCCCAGCTGCTCTGATATTGTTGCAAAAACCCAGTTGGGTTTTGGTTCTTTTCCTTGGTGGCGTCCCAGCAGAGGAAAAACAGGTTCAAAACAGCAGGTCCAACAGCAAATGAAGTGAAGCAGATGCAGATGCAAATGCTATGCAGTGAAATGCAAAAATAGCTAACAAAACAACAAGAAAAACACAGCACCAATCCCCGGCAGCGGCGCCAAAAACTTGGCAGGTCCGGAAGAGTGTATAAAAATGATGCGATAAAAACGGGCCTACAGTAATACCGCAAGTGCACGGTCGTCGGTTGTAGCTCGTGCAAGTACGGGTCGATCCACAGAGATCGGGTGTGTTTTGGAGTGTGTAGCTAATTGGGTTCCTAGATTTGCTTTGGGCTTAGAAGCCTTTTGGCTTAAATTGGGCTTGAGTACTAATGGGTTTGAATGCCCTTTGAATGAATTGGGCTTAGTGGGTTTGTTAAAAATAAAATGAACTGAGCTTGGGCTCAGTTATCTTTGAAGTGCAAATGGGCTTTGGTTCTGGAAACTGGTTTGAGCGTTGGGCTTAACAATTCACTTGTGAGTTGGGCTTAGTAGTGAACTAGGCTTTGGCCTTAACTGGGCTTCAGAGGCTTTTGGGAGTGAACTGAGCTTTGGGCTCAGTTGGTTGGGCCTTTAGCCTTTGGTTTCACTGAATTGGACTTGGGCTCAGGAGTGAAGTGAGCCTTGGAGAGCAAAGCAAGCAGCAGGAGTGCAAGAGAGGCAGCAGCAGCTGAAGAAGCTACAGCAGCAACAGAAAATGCACAGCAGTGCAGTAGCAACAGAGCTGTAGCAGCAGTGCAGTAAATGCAAAGCAGAAATGCAACAGAGTTGCAGGTCAAACAAGTAGTAAAGAAAGTGCAAAACAGAAATGCAAGTAGTAATGCAGCAGTGCAGGTAAAGCAAATGAGAAGTGAAGGTAAAACAAATGAAAGAAAACAAGAAAGCAAAGTTAAACAGTAGAAGATGGAATTGTGGATGAGAATGAAGGTTGATGGCAAACTAGGGCATTGATTCCACCTCTTAACCTAGACTAAGTCGGATATTCCAATTGCAACCAAATTATCCTCCCAAGGTACTAGCTATCTGATTAGAGCATAACTAGTCTGAGGTTTGGACCATAATCAATTAACATGGGCTGCTGCACTTTCAATCACAGGGGTATCCTAACTACAATGTATGCCTGACATACAATGTGAGAGCAAAGTGATGAGAGGCCAAAATTGTAGTCTCCTACACAGTGGCATTAAGGTTTCATCTTCACCCTAGTGGTGAATTAGAACATGCTAACACCTAGAACTAAACAGGAACAATTACAAATGAACAGGAGCATTAAACTAACAACACATCAACAATTACACAACATCAAACACAACACAGTGAACAAGAAGAAAAATATGCAAATGATGAAAATTGACAATGAAATTAAAATCAAACCTAACCCAATTAGGGGGAAACTTGGCTAGTCCAAGAACAGTTTTTACATCTCACATCACTTCCCTTTTATACCCAAATTATCAAATTAGGGTTTACACCCATTTTCCCCAAATCAGAAAATTAGGGCTTTTTTAAATTACACAAAATTTACTTACAAACTCCCAAAATTTGCTCGACCCATGCCTCCTCTAGTCCTTGTTGCTCTTCCTCTGCTCCTATTGTCCCCTAATTTCGAGTTATTTTACTCACCCCAAAACCTAGGGTTTCAGAGGTTGTGAGATGAAGAAAATAACTAGGCTAGGGTGTTGTCGGTGAAGAGATGGTAGTGGCAGTGATGGAACTGGTGGTGGTGAAGGAAACGACAGCGACAGAGGGGGGAGGTGGTGGAGTTGCAGAGCTCTGCAACTGTCGGGTGAAGGAGATGAAGTTTTGGGAAGGAGGGAGTGTTTGGGGGGTAGTATAGGGTTTGGTGCTAGGGTGTGAAGCGGGATTATCTGAAGTTGATGAGCAGCGATCTGGTCCGTAGGATGTGACGATGGTAGGTAGATCGGACGTCTAAGAGAGAAGCAGTTTGTAGCGACCGTTGGATGCGGAACACAACGAAGTCAACGGTGCTAGATTAGGTTAGGTGCTGTAGTGTTGGGCGGAACCATCAGGATTTGATGCACAGTGATGAGGTGACCGCTGGATTCAACTACCATCTAATCTGAAGGCTTGGAATTTCAGCGCTGTGGTGCTCGGCAGAGACTTCAGATTTTGATGCTCTATGAAGGAGCGACCGTCGGATGCTCCTGAGAACTGATCTGATGGCTGAGAACGGATGCGCTTTTGTGTGTAGAAAATGAGGTTGTGCGCACCATTCTTCGCGGCTTCCTCGCGTAATTTCTCCCGGCTTTTCACTACTTTTCTGCTCTTTTCGCTCCGCACTTCATCCAGATTTTATTTGTTACCTAAAAATGCAAAATTAAGTAAGAAAAATATTTATTCTTGAAAACAATGAAAATACAGAATATGGGATAAAATGTAGAATTAATGCATAAAAGATGAGTTAAATGCCAACAAAAAAGGATAAATATATACAATATTTGGCACTCATCAAATACCCCCAAACCTGAATTTTACTTGTCCTCAAGTAAAACAAAACTAAGGAAATCCTAACTATTCCCCTGTCGCTGGTCTCTCGAATGCATTTAGCGTATGCACTAAGCCTTTTAAACCACTAAGTGTCCCTAGTGGACGAGTTGAAGTCTCGTGAAGGTTTACCAGAGGTGTGCCTACAAAACCTAAGGACAAAATATGAGCTCAGATTCCATCAAACGTGACATGTGCAAAACAGTTAAGCTCACAGCAAAATGGAGATGTCAATCTAGCTATCAAAGGCACAATCCTAGCACTGATAACAAATAAGGACATGTGATAAGAGTGTAAAGTGTATCTACACATGTGTAAAGAAAGATCTGAAGTTATGACTACTAATCACCAAGAGATAGTTTCTCAGGCTAAGAACTGAGGTCGAAATCTAGCTAGCTGTCCGGACTTTACGAGAATTGTGAATGAGTTGGAGGTATTTCACAATTTCTCGCGTTGTACATCAATGGCATACACCCTCCTTGCTTATTACAAAAGAAACAACAAAAGATGACTATTTACATGACTCTTATTTACATTGACAAATCTCTTTTATTTTTGGAACAAGAGATGATGGAATTGATAAATACTTGATTTTTTTTGTATTTTTCTGATTGATTTTTTTTTTTTTTTTTTTTTTTTTTTTTTTTTTTTTTTTTTTTTTTTTTTTTTTTTTTTTTTTTTTTTTTTTTTTTTTTTTTTTTTTTTTTTTTTTTTTTTTTTTTTTTTTTTTTTTTTTTTTTTTTAGAACAAGGAAACACTTTTGATACAAATACAACAGGAAATAAAAATTACATGACACTTTGCAAGAGGTAGCCCTTTTTGATGCACCCAGTTAAATTCGATGGTTGTCTTTCTTAATGTAACCTCCACCTTCTATCCCAACCAACCAAAGAACAAGCTAGTCAAGTTTCGTTCAGTATTCTAAAGTGATTGGCAATCGTAACTTCCTATCAAACACCTTGAAGATCGAGGCCATACATGTATTGGTAGATCGTGCGCGTGCAAATTTCTTATCACTATGTGAATTGTGCTAGAATCAGGGTGCCTAAATATCTAGACTAAGACTCCTAATAAAAATACATATTTGCACAAGAGTCAACATTTCAAGGTAAATGAGCTCCATTTTTTATGATTTTTAATTTTTTTGAATTTTGATTTTTTAAATTTTTTTGGAATTTTTCACTTTTTTCAAAAAGAAGAAGGAGTTCGTTTTCAATTATGTCCAATTATCATGGTATCTACTCTATACCCCCAAACCTAAACTAAACATTGTCCTCAATGTTTCAAAATATGGAAAGAATTAAAATGCAACATATGGAAAGGGACATGCTGAGTAGAGTAAAAGGAGAGAGAATACCCGATTTCGGCGAAAGCAGAATTAAAACTCCGTTATTCAAGGCAAAAATCCAACATATTTCAACCGAGATCATATTGGATTAGCAAAATATATACAAAAGGAACAAAAGGGTTTTTAAAATTTTATCTACTGGATTATATACAAAAAATTCACCATACACTAACAATCTAAAGAGTTGAGGATCAACCCAAAAGACGAAGTGTAGACATTTCAACAGCTTCACACAATAATAACAGGAAAGAAACGCAAGTGAAACTGTGAAACAAAATGAGCTACCCCCAAACCTGGATTTTACAGAAGATATAATTTTGAAAACAAAATCGCGCAGTTTTGGGGGTTCATCATGCACAAGGTCTAGCTCAAAATGAACTGTGCTAGGGACGGGCAAACATGCTATTTCCAACTGTGGTTCCTCAAATGTATTATACTTAGAAGCAAAATAGTCCAAGAGGACTTGGGAAGCACACAGTTCCAAACCTAGATTAGGAATTTTCAGAAAAATTGGTTTTACAATATTGGTACAAACCAAATCTAGGTTGGGTGGAAGGCCAACAGATTGTGACTCATGTAGGAGAATAGGTGCGTCATTATCAATCAAATCAAAATCTCCTAAATCATCTACATATGTCACATCATGCTCACAATCATCAAACAAATTGGCAAGATCACAATCAGAGTCATCAACATCATCAACAGATTCATTCTCATGCATCGGCAAATCAGGAGAAATATCACAATGTGACCTAGGTAGAGAATCAGACACATCACTTATATTTTCATGCATAATAACATTAGTGTCTACAGAAGATTCTACTATTCCTATGTCATGCTCATCTTCACAGAATAATTGTACGAATCCCATGTCAATATCAAAATCATATGAATTACAATGAGTATTAGAAAAAACAACATTCATGAAGGTCGAGGGCGAGAAGCCATATGTTATTGAACCAACAGGTTCCACAATATTTTCATGTTCTTCTAACACATCATCATAATCATCATCATGGTAGCATGCATATTGGTCCTCATTAAAAGTGGTGGTGTCGTTAGTCGATTCATGATCCTCTAAATTAGGTTCATATTCAACATCATTTACATGAATGGGACTAGACACTTCATTAGGGACAACATACATTTCCTCATGAATTTCCTCCTTTTGTAGGTGAAGCAAAATCTGATCTAAATATGCCTGAATTCGTGATGTAGATCTATCGAAGTTTTGCTCACTAAGTCTGAAAGCTTCTGTGGTGGAGTCTAAATTCATGGGAGTACAAAATTCTTCATGTTCAAATTGTGGTGATTGGTACATGTGTGCATGGTCATTAGTGTTTATAAAAGATTGATCGCAACCCTCAAAGGATTGATTATGGTCCCAATGACTACCATTCTCACAATTTATGGGCATTTCATACCTTGGATTTTCTCTAGATTGCCTAAAATTATGCAAAATATGACAATTCTCAACAGGGTGGTCTAAACTACCACATGCAGGACATGCATAGATTTTAGGTTGCCTAAGAAAATTAGATGTGACAGATTCCTCATGTGATTGCATTTCTAAAGCTGCGATTCGAGCTTCTAATTGATCGATCAGTGATGATTGTGTGAGTGAGGCACTAGCAAAATGTTCATTTTCACGTTGTGGCGAATGATGCATGTATGAATAGTCATTAGGGTTCATGTATTGCGGCTCGGGACTTTGAAAATGTCCATAATAATTCCTATGACTATTGACATCATGGTCTATGGGAGGTGCATAACGTGAAGTTTGTCCACACGCAAGTTCTCTAAGGGATTTGTTGTATTCCCCAACTGTAGAAAAAGATCTATACATGATTGGGCTCAAAACTAACATGACAACAAATGCAACTAAGGGTGAAAATGCAACTAACAGTTGAAACTGAAATTTAACAGGACAATTAACAGTGCAAGAACAATTGAAATTAGGCTAACCCAAATTGGGTGGAAACTTGGCTAGTCCAAGAACAGTTTTTACATCTCACATCACTTCCCTTTTATAGCTTACAAAATATCCAAATTTTCAGAAACCCTAAATTGGAAACCCTAATTTTTAAATTGGAAATTAAACTCACTCTCTGATGCAAATAGCCTCGACCCATGCTTGTACTTCTCCTCCTCTGCTAATCCTTTACTCGAACGCTGCTCCAATTTCCTTCTTCTCTCCACTGTGAAACCCTAGCTATGTTTGTCTTCTTGGTAGCATCAAAAATTAATGCTAAGAACAAGACAGACACGACTAGGGAAGAGGTAGGTGATGGTGGTGGTGTCCTTGTGGTCGTGGTGGAGATGGAAGAGAGGCAGGAGCAGAGCTCGACTGCAACTGTCGGGGGAAGAAGAAAGATTTTGGGGGAAGTGAGTTTTGGGGAAGAAGAAGGTGGGTGTTTGTTTTGGGTCGATGGTTTTGGATGCTAGGGTGTGAAGCGGGGATAGCGCGGTTTGATGATCTGCGACAAGGAGCGATGGATGGGAAGATGGTAGGTGGATCCAACGGCGATACGGAGGTAAGCGTGGAGCGACCGTCGGATGAAGGGATGTAGCAAAACGGACGACCCAAGATGGAGATGGGCGTTGCGATGTAAAGCGGGGGCTTCGGAGTTTGATGTGCGATGATGGAGCGACCGTAGGATGCTGAAATCTTCGATCTGACGGCTGAAATCCGAGACGGGCTTGGATAGTGGAAATGTGTTTGAGTAAGGGTTTTGGGCCTTGGGTATGCCAAGCCCATATCTTCTTTAAGGACAATTCTTCTTCTTCAAGACCATTCCTAGCCTCTTGGTTTTGTGCACAACGTTCTTCGCGGCTTCCTTGCGTAATTTCTTCCGGCTTTTCATCACTCTTCAGCTCTTTTCCGCTCCGCAAGTCATCCAGACTTTATTTATTACCTAAAAATGCAAAATTAAGTAAGAAAAATATTTATTCTTGAAAACAATGAAAATACAGAATATGGGATAAAATGTAGAATTAATGCATAAAAGATGAGTTAAATGCCAACAAAAAAGGATAAATATATACAATATTTGGCACTCATCAAATACCCCCAAACCTGAATTTTACTTGTCCTCAAGTAAAACAGAACTAAGGAAATCCTAACTATACCACTGTCGCTGGTCTCTCGAATGCATTTAGCGTATGCACTAAGCCTTTTAAACCACTAAGTGTCCCTAGTGGACGAGTTAAGTCTCGTGAAGGTTTGCTTAGAACGTACCTACAAAGTTCTAGGTCAAAATATAAGCTCATATTCCATCAAATGTGACATGTGCAAAACAGTTTAAGCTCACAGCAAAATGGAGATGTCAATCTAGCTATCGAAGGCACAATCCTAGCACTGATAACAAAAAAAGACATGTGATAAGAGTGTAAAGTGTATCTACACATGTGTAAAGAAAGATTTGAAGTTATGACTACTAATCACCAAGAGATAGTTTCTCAGGCTAAGAACTGAGGTCGAAATCTAGCTAGCTGTCCGGACTTTACGAGAATTGTGAATGAGTTGGAGGTATTTCACAATTACTCGCGTTGTACATCAATGTCATACACCCTCCTTGCTTATTACAAAAAACAACAAAATGACTATTTACATGACTCTTATTTACATTGACTACTCTCTTTTATTTTTGGAACAAGAGATGATGGAATTGATAAATACTTGATTTTTTTGTATTTTTCTGATATATTTTTTTTTTCTTCTTCTTTTTTTTTTCACAAGGAAACACTTTTGATACATAACAAAAAGAAACAAAAGATTACATGACACTTTGCAAGAGGTAGCCCTTTTTGATGCACCCAGTTAAATTCGATGGTTGTCTTTCTTAATGTAACCTCCACCTTCTATCCCAACCAACCAAAGAACAAGCTAGTCAAGTTTCGTTCAGTATTCTAAAGTGATTGGCAATCGTAACTTCCTATCAAACACCTTGAAGATCGAGGCCATACATGTATTGGTAGATCGTGCGCGTGCAAATTTCTTATCACTATGTGAATTGTGCTAGAATCAGGGTGCCTAAATATCTAGACTAAGACTCCTAATAATAATACATATTTGCACAAGAGTCAACATTTCAAGGTAAATGAGCTCCATTTTTTTATGATTTTTTCATTTTTTAATTTTTTTGAATTTTGAGTTTTTTAATTTTTTTGGAATTTTTCACTTTTTTCAAAAAGAAGAAGGAGTTCGTTTTTAATTATAGCATATTATCGTGGTATCTACTCTATACCCCCAAACCTAAACTAAACATTGTCCTCAATGTTTCAAAATATGGAAAGAATTAAAATGCAACATATGGAAAGGGACATGCTGAGTAGAGTAAAAGGAGAGAGAATACCCGATTCGTCGAAAACACGAACCGAACTCCATTATTCACCGGCTAGAATCCAACATTTTCAACTTAGATTATATTGGATTAGCAAAAATATATACAAAAGAAACCAAAAAGTTTTAAAATTTATCTATTGGATTATATACAAAAAATTCACCATACACCAAAAGTCTAAAGAGTTGAGGATCAACCCAAAAGACAAAGTGTAGCGGTTTCAACAACTTCACACATGAAAGAAAAGCACGTGAAGCTGTGAAACCAAATGAGCTACCCCCAAACCTGGATTTTACAGAAGATACAATTTTGAAAACAAAATCGCGCAGTTTTGGGGGTTCATCATGCACAAGATCTAACTCAAAGTGAACTGTGCTATGGACGGGCAAACATGCAATTTCCAACTGTGGTTCCTCAGATGTATTATACTTAGAAGCAAAATAGTCCAAGAGGACTTGGGAAGCACACAGTTCCAAACCTAGGTTGGGGACTCTCAGAAAAGTCGGTTTGTCAATATGGGTACAAACCAAATCTAGGTTGGGTGGAAGGCCATCAGATTGTGACTTATGTAGGACGATAGGCACATCATTATTAATCAAATCAAAATCTCCTAAATCATCTACACATGTCACATCATGCTCACAATCATCAATCGAATTAGCAAGTTCACACTCAGAATCATCAACATCATCAACAAATTTATTCTTATGCATTGGCAAATCAGGAGAAATATCACAATGTGACCTAGGTAGAGAATCAGACACATCAAATATATTTTCATGCATATTAGTGTCTACAGAAGATTCAACTATTCCTATGTCATGCTCATCTTCACAGAATAATTGTACGAATCCCATGTCAATATCAAAATCATATGAATTACAATGAGTATTAGAAAAAACAACATTCATGAAGGTCGAGGGCGAGAAGCCATATGTTATTGAACCAACAGGTTCCACAATATTTTCATGTTCTTCTAACACATCATCATAATCATCATAATCATCATCATGGTAGCATGCATATTGGTCCTCATTAACAGTGGTGGTGTCGTTAGTCAATTCATGTTCCTCTAAATTAGGTTCATATTCAACATTATTTATATGAATGGGACTAGACACTTCATTAGGGACAACATACATTTCCTCATGAATTTCCTCCTTTTGTAGGTGAAGCAAAATCTGATCTAAATATGCCTGAATTCGTGATGTAGATCTATCGAAGTTTTGCTCACTAAGTCTGAAAGCTTCTGTGGTGGAGTCTAAATTCATGGGAGTACAAAATTCTTCATGTTCAAATTGTGGTGATTGGTACATGTGTGCATGGTCATTAGGGTTTATAAAAGATTGATCGCAACCCTCAAAGGATTGATTATGGTCCCAATGACTACCATTCTCACAATTTATGGGCATTTCATACCTTGGATTTTCTCTAGATTGCCTAAAATTATGCAAAATATGACAATGCTCAACAGGGTGGTCTAAACTACCACATGCGGGACATGCATAGATTTCAGGTTGCCTAAGAAAATTAGATGTGACAGATTCCTCATGTGATTGCATTTCTAAAGCTGTGATTCGAGCTTCTATTTGATCCATAAGTGATGATTGTGTGAGTGAGGCACTAGCAAAATGTTCATTTTCACGTTGCGATAAATGATGCATGTGTGAATAGTCATTAGGGTTCATGTATTGAGGCTCGGGACTTTGAAAATGTCCATAATAATTCCTATGACTATTGACATCATGGTCTATGGGAGGTGCATAACGTGAAGTTTTTCCACACGCAAGTTCTCTAAGGGATTTGTTGTATTCCCCAACTGTAGAAAAAGATCTATACATGATTGGGCTCAAAGGCTAAGTAAAGAGTTTACAAAGCTCAGAATTTGGTTTTTAAAGGGTTTGGATTTTTGGGAAAAATTTGGTTTTTAAAGGGTTTGGATTTTTGGGAAAAATTTGGTTTTGGTGGGAGACATTTGAAAATTTGGTTTAAAATGGGAGTAAAAATAAAAATTTGGTTTAAGATGGGAGCAAGTAAAAATTTGGTTTTAAAATTGGGAGCAAAGTAGAAATATTTTTTTTTTTTTTTTTTTTTTTTTTTTAAAGAAAAATAAAATTAAAAAAATAAAATTTGGTTTTTGAATGGGAGCAAGCCCACTGTGCAAGCCTCTAATGAAATGGAAGGAAGGCTGCGGCCCACAATCGGTTATCAGCTGGGTTTAAACCCAGAGTCCAAAATACAAGTCCAATGGAAAAATTTAAACAAGCCCACACAAAATAAATACAAGCCCACAAATTAAACAACAAGCCCACACATAAATTATTACAAACCCAATATAGAAAAATAAAAAGCCCAAAAAATTGGGTTAATTATTACAAGCCCACAAATAAAAAATTGGAAGCCCACAGGTTGGGTTCTCTCAATTGAATGGGTTTAGGCTTACCTTTTTAGCACAGCCCAGCTGCTCTGATATTGTTGCAAAAACCCAGTTGGGTTTTGGTTCTTTTCCTTAGTGGCGTCCCAGCAGAGGAAAAACAGGTTCAGAATCAGCAGGTCCAATAGCAAATGAAATGAAGCAGATGCAGATGCAAATGCTATGAAATGAAATGCAAAATAGCTAAGAAAAACACAGATAAAACACAGCACCAATCCCCGGCAGCGGCGCCAAAAACTTGGCAGGTCCGGAAGAGTGTATAAAAATGATGCGATAAAAACGGGCCTACAGTAATACCGCAAGTGCACGGTCGTCAGTTGTAGCTCGTGCAAGTACGGGTCGATCCACAGAGATCGGG